>NC_041371.1:17591018-17663518 GCF_900634415.1 Cottoperca gobio
AAGAGAGAGGGGAAGGGAGTGGGGATCGGTGGCGGCGCGCTTGAATGATGTCTTTCAAGAGGAGCAGTCTAGCTTGTCAAATCGCCGGCTGCGAAATGAATTGGCATATCTGTTGGGCTCGGCGCAGAGATGTCGCGCCACGCCGTTTCATATTCCTCGATAAGGCCAAATAACGCAATTGTCAGAGAGACAGAGAGAGTGTGACAGAGAATGAGAGAGTCGAGCCAGTTAGAAGAGAGTGGCGGTGGAGGGGGGAGGAGAGAGTAAAAACTGGCAACAATGGAGTGTGTATGATAGACAGAAAGAGCTTTTACAGCTGATATTCCGCCTGTCTGTCTGTCTGTGGCTGGTGTTACGGCAGGGTGATGCAAACCTTTTAAAACCACTCAACACATGAATCGGCTGGCTTAAATCTGATTGCTTGCCATTGAAGTTTTCCACCTTGAGGCTAAAGCGGCTAACACCACGACCTACCTATTTTTGCAAGATTATTATAGGTTATATCAGCTTTAGATAGAATACAATGACAAATACCGAGAATGACGAGAGAAGGAGAGCGATGCATGTCACAAGCTACACTTGAACTCCACAATGTCATAAGTTGACGTACCTTGGCCTCCTCAGCCACTGTTAGGGCTCCATAGCTCAGATATCATCCACTCTATCTCCCACTGACACGTTGGTTCACTTTCACAGTGCAAACAGATGATTTGTCACGCATGTTTTTGTCAAATCAAGAACGGAATATTGTCCAGATATTACTTCAAAAGCAGTTTCAGATGCTGCCCAATGGAATACTTCACCCACAGAATATCAGTTACTCCTCCCATGAAAACTTAGTTTTTCACTCTAAGAAAGCACATATCGTGCACACAACTCGTGCAGTATAATCCAAGTCTTATTTATCCAGACAATGCTAATTACTTCCCAAACCTTGAATCACTTCTGCATAACCAGGTGTGTGCGGGATTGGTTCGGGATTTTCTAGAACATCTCACGGGTTCTGGCAGGCGGGTGACAAAGCAGCGCTCTGAGTAAGTTATTAATAACTTTATATATATATTGTCCACCTTCTCGTCCTCTCTCTTGTCACTGACTCTCTCATGTTGTCGAACTGACGACTTATATTGATTCAAATACAGAAGAGGATTAGGGCCACATGTGAAAGATTTAAAAGTTTTTAGAGTTAAAAGTCAGAATTCTCAGAAATACGATGAATTTATTCAAATTGAGGATTCTGGATTCTGGATTTTCTTTTTGGGAGATGACGTTAAAAATGTAATGACAGACATTTGAAGCTTCATTCGAAAAAACCTAATGGAAGCTTTGAATGTAAAAAAAAAAGAAAGAAAACATCCGGTACAGTGTTCCTGGCTAGTTGACGTGTTTGATCATCCAGTTTGTGTTCATTTCCCCTTCAGACCTTGTAGTAGCAATGTTGCCACGTTCCCAGATCTCAGCAATGTTGCTGTGTACCAGTGTCTTCAGAACTAATAGAAGTGATGGTCAAATTTACAAAAATAAGCTCCAAATTGTAACAAACCCGAGTTGTTCTTTAAGATTCACCGGGGGGGGGGGGAAGAGAGATCACAGCTTCTGCAGCTTTTTTCTCATCTGTCAGACCTTCTACCTCTTGTGTGTACACCCGAGTGTGTTGAGTGTGCTGCACGATGTGTCACTGGTTGGTTCAGTGTTGTGCTGTCCGACAGTAGACTACAGTTTGGTTTGGGTCTGACAAACTGAGACTTGTTTGTTCAGTAGCACCGAGTCCAACAGGGGAGAGAGGGAGAGTATCGTTAAGGGAGACCACTGTCTCCAGAGGAGGTGTGTGAGGAGACTGTAACACACACACACACACACACACACACACACACACACACACACACACACACACACACAGAGTGCAGTGGTGGGCTAGGGTCTGGTAGTGCTTCAGTATGTGACAAACTGAGGAGGGTTGTTTTGAAGCTGTAGTCCAGTTGGAAAGAAGAGGAAAGACTGGACAGACTTGTCTTGTTGAGAATTACTCCTGCAGATTCTTTTGTGCAAGTGTGTGTGTTTGTGTGTTTGTGTGTGTTGTGAACCACACAGTTGATGGCAGATGGAGGCTTCTCAGGTTCACGGTTACGAAGAAATATGCAGAAGAAACAAGAAATATTGTACATGAACACCAAGAGTACACACACACACACACACACACACACACACATACACACACACACACACACACACACACACACACACACACACACACACACACACACACACACACACACCTATGATATTGTATCCTCACGCTATAGTGCTGTTTTAATAAATAAAGTTTACTGCTAACACATTTTTGCATTATTAACTGAATGCTTTACCAGACAATTTAGCTCCTGTACCATATATCTTATTCATCATTTTAAGAAAATCACACTTTTTTGAAATGTCCTCATTGTAAAATGATAACTGATATTTAATTGTATTGATAAACTGCATCTTACAATTATTTTCTTATTCTTATTATCAATTCATCTGCCAGTTTTTGTGTTTTTAAAATCTGTATCAATCTATTAGTGTATTGTAAATGCTCAGTATAATGTCCCAGCGCTTCAGGCGATGCATTCAGGGCAGAGGTTCAGAACCGGAAGATTTTCAGTTTACAGTGATGTTGAAAAAGCAGCAAATCCTCATCCACATTTTTACTTGAAATGATGAATTGATTTTCAACATTTTTGCAGATTCATTTAGCGTGGACTTACTAATCAGGTAATTGATTAAACTTTTCACCTCACTTCAATTTGAAAATACATTTGATGATGTGCAGAAAATGTTGCTTCCTGAAGACCACAGTTGCTTTACAATATCATGGGTACACTCTGCTCTTACAGTAGTAAGACACGCATGACAGTCTATAAATGCAATGGAGACGGTTTTTATTCTAATATTTTTAGATTAGCGAGATCTGAGTTCTGGTTAAAGGAGCTTTCTTTGCTTTTTCTGTCTTTACCAACACTTGCCTCTTCCCTCCATCTGTTACGGCCCGTCTTTCTCTTCTGTGGCCGGCCCATTAGCTCGGTGACCAGTGGACTGTGACAGGGCGGCCTGGTCATGGCAACACACAGCTGTAACATGGATGGTGCCTTTCACATTAGTGTGGTGAACAAGGGGAACAGGAGCAGGAGCTTTTCCATTAGCACCTCCCACGATCTGCCAAGATCCTGACACAGAGAGAGAGGGAGAGAGAGAGGGAGAGAGAGAGAGAGAGAGAGAGAGAGAGAGCTATATTGACCATGTTTTCAAATGGCTGCTTCTTAACAGTATGACAGTGACCTGAGCCGCGCTGTGGGCAGGACCATCACTCCATATTCATACACTGAGAGAGTGACAGAGAACGTGAGGCTTACTGTAGAAACAGAGAGGATGTGTACAGTATGATGCTGACAGGACCAGTGCACAGTGTGTGATTCCCGCTCCAAACATCACACAAAAGGGATTTCTTCTGACTTAATAACGCTGGAGAAGTTCTTAATATCCTAAATACAGTCTCTGGTCCTGTCCTATTTAGCTATGTCATTGAGCCAGCAGGCACAACATAGCAGAGCTCTCGGACTAAAACCTAAATGAAATGCAGTTATTACCACCCTCAGTGACACCTGTGTGTGGCAAGTTAAAGTATATGTTTAAAAACAACTTCAGTGTAAGAAGATGTTGAGTATGGAAGGAAAAGTCTATTATTTTATTGTAAATGCTGAACATGACTTTACACACTGTGAAATAAAATATCCTTGTCAGATGTGCATTTATCTCAAATATTCATAAAGTTGAATACAAGCGAATATTACTTAAATACACATTTTTTATTTAAACATCCCCATTTATTGAGTTTAATTGTTTAGTTTTTAATTGCTTTCCAGCAATTCTGTATTCAACTGGCATGAAGTTGAAGGACTTGCTGGAAAATAATATAACAAAAGAACACGCAAGCAGAGGCTGAGGTATCCTCACTTTCACCCCCTTGGATGGGTCAAGCTCCAAAACACTAGATCCTACAATTCACACAATGCAACTGGACAGTGTCTCTTTGATACTCCATGTATGCTTGACAAATGGCCTCTTCTTTTGTAACAAAGGCTTTCTGTTATAAACGTATCGTCTACAAGCCAAATCGTAGATGTCTCTCATGGCATCACTTTTGTTTTCAAGACTTGACAACTTTAGACTCAAGAAAGCTGTTAAAAAATGTATATGCATTATGCAACTTAGGTCAAAATGTCCACCCATCGTGCACCACATCAATTCTTAAGACTTAATAACTGTATTTTATGTAAACATTTTCACTGGGATGCCTGTAATTTCCCAGAAATGCACTTTGTTTTTTTCTTTCTTCGTCTTTTTTTCCAAGGCCTCAGGCTATAATTATCACAGAGCCATTGAAATGGATTGCTTAGCATTTCATCAATGGCTTGCTTTTTAAAATGTCTTTGTTTCTTCTTCACCTCCAAAGGTAGCAGCGACATCTCTTTTGATAAAGTGATCAAATGATGAGGGTCTCATTTGCAGTGATCACAGGGCCACGCGTTCCCGAGCCCTAAGTCTGTCTAGTTCTTTATTTATTTAATCTTTTGTTTTGTTCCGTGTTTCAGCGTCTCCTTCTTCTCCTGTCTGCTCCCTTGTAATTTGACGTGGAGATGCTTGTTATGGCCGATCAAAGACAGCCATCTGTGGTCTGTCAGCTTCCCTCAGACAAAGTGGGAGGTGACACGAGATGATCTACAACATGCATATCAGAGAGAGGGAGAAAGAGAGGGAGTCAATGAGAGTTGCATGTATTAACAGGGTACGACAGACGAGTGTCGGAAAGATAGAAAAGATGAGCAATTAAAAACAAGAGGTGGAAAAGTCATTTGAGCGTGTTTAGATAATTGTGTGTACATGGCCATTTCTGATCCTTCTCGTAGTTACATTCAAGCATACACAATTGCTATTATACTTCCATTACGCTACAAGGTACCTAAAGATCAATCTCTATACACAGATATCTGCAAGCGACGGGACAAGGTTTTGGTATCTGAAGCGTTCTGGTTTCTGTCTGTAGTGAAAGAAGTAGGGATGTAGCGATACCAGAAACTCCGTTGTCCCCGGAGGCTGCATTGTCATCAAGCCACTAGCCGATATGTTCAGAGATTGATAAAGTAACACCCAGATATCCTCCACAATTAAATTCTTGAAGATCAAACTATTTTCTATTTATATAAAATAAAGGGAAATTATTTCACAAATTAAAAAAACTATTATTTAACTTATTAAATATATTGTTCCCAACACTCACCTACTCGACCTTGGGAACAGCATGTGTGACAAAATGATCTCCACTCAAAGGGCCTCTTTAGCTTTCACCGTATCTCTGACTGACGCAGAGCGTCGATTAATGAGTGTCACCGGTGTTTTATCGGTTATGACGAGTCAAGTCAAAGCTGTTGAGAAGTCCTTCCTCTTGCAGTACAATATGCTATGCACGAATTTGGCCTGTTGAATGTCTCAACACAATCAATTTAACAGACATCTCTATCGACCAATCAGAGACAAATATTTTGAATAGTCATGAGATGAATAATATTAATGTACGGGATACAAAGCAGTCTGATACCAAGTGGAAAGTACATTTCATAAATACTCTTGTATAAACTGTATCAAGTTATTTGCTTATTCTGAGACTCAACAGACTCTGATCAGTCGGAGCACGTTTTAGCAGCCCGGGAGACTTTTTGTTATGAGGAAGCATTTTGCTCGCTGCTTTCTGCTCTGTACGCTTTTGTGTTTTTGCAGGAGCGCCCTGTACGCTCCAACCAAAAACACTTTTACTCAGAGAAGAAAAAAAGCCAAACGGCATCAATATATTTTCCCTATCGTCAATTCAGATGAATTAAGAGGCGTTCCTTCTGTGCTGGATACCCGAAGCTTTATGACTTTAGCAACCGTAGTTACTATGATATGACCAGGAAACAGCATGGATGCAAATTAGTCTGGAACTTGAGATTACGGACAGGTTGTTTACATTCATTTAAACTGTACTATTAACTATTAGGTACCGTACAGGTCATGGTTCATGTTAAGCTTACGCTTAACGTACAAATTCGGTCATTGCCTAGAAAAAGTGATTAATGCTGGTAAAATACAAGAAATTGTGCCATTTGATGTTCTTTTGTCAGACAGCATGAACACATTAGCTGTAGGCTATCTACGCAGTGGCAATTTCTTCCAAGCGTGTGTAATGGTGACTGTCCAATAAGTGCTACTCTGATAAGTGCATACATGTACAAGATGTAGCATGACAAGACAATAGCCGCCTAATGATGAAGGGCACACATTACATGAAACAAGACACAGATATGGACGGGACAGGACACTCTAGGCATGTAATGGTACAAGACCCTCATTACAGAGGACAAGACACTGCAGAGGACAGGACATAAAGTGATCGAAGCCTCTCAAGAGAGATAAAAGAGATGAGAATGGCAGAGCAAGGGACAGGGGATGAGAGAGTTGGGGGAGAGGACGAAAGAATGAGCGAAGGAGGGATGAAATAGGAGGACAACTCCACTCAAAGAGACCCTATCGCTCAAAGTAATGATGATGTCTTAGTTGGTTAAAAAGCAGTGTTAAGTATTGGCTATGTTGAATATCAGGGAGCGCTGCTCACAGAGATGGATGGCATCTTAAGTAACAGCATCCTGATAGATATGTTGGCACAGGAGCCAAGCATGACGCGTACTGTAAGGAGAGGAGGGCATGGGGAGGAAAAAAGGAGAGTTGGAGAAAGAAGGTGGGTAATACCAACATTTCATACAGAAAGACCTACTCATGCTGCATAACAAGTTAAATGTTTGCCATATTTTACGTGGAAAAGTGACATAACTCTTGGCTGCTGACAGAAACGTAAATGGAATTATGCCGATGATTTAAGATAAATAAAAACTGTTCCTCTCTAGACCAGCCCATGTTGACAGTCGGGAGATGAAATCATACCCGACTTTTTTCTTTCTTTTTCCAGTATACTTTAAGGAACATGTTTGTGAGGCTGCACTTGGGCTCAGCAGTGCTTTGAGCCACATTATAAGTTAGTAAGTTAGCACAATAACATGCTCTCAATGAACATGCTGATGTTTACCAATCTTGCCTTTTTAGGTTAGCATAATGGGGATAGTTTTGCAGTTATTCACTCATAAACCAAAGTATTGACGTCGTGACCCGGTGATGGGGTTGTATCCTTTGAAAAGTCAGTTGGATCAATGTTTTCCTGTGAGAAACATGAATAAAATGTAATTGTAAACCAGCCAATATTTGATAAATTTCACACAAAACCAAAACTCTTAACATCTTGGTGGCTCTATAGAAGAAGTCAGCGGATCATGGTTCATCCTGTGCTGACTTTGCATTCCTGTTCAACATTTCATGCCACTCTATTGGATATTATCGGCACTAAAGTGATGAATTGACCGACCTACATTATTACTCCCAAAAAATGGCCAAAAAAGTCCAGCGAACATAAAAATAATTCTCAAAATAAATAATTAGAGACGCAGTTTTTAAAATTCTAATCTCAGTCTTGTTCAATGTATTGTTTCAATTGTGCCTCTCTCTGTCAACACATAAACCTGAGTATGTTGTGGTAATATATATTATGTGTATGAGCTTTTGTAGCTTTCAGTAATGGTCTGTTCCCAGCTTTATACTTGGGTGAGCAATAATAATAATACATTTTATTTATAGAGCACTTTTAAAAGGTACTCAAAGACGCAATAGCTACTAAATAGTCAGACTGACCAACATTTAATATATTATTAGTCAAAGATCATTGCTCTTATTGTTCATGTTAAATGTAGTTTTCAAGTGAAAAATGCAATGCAAGTTGTGTGTAATATGACTTTTTCTAGACAAAAGAAATATATAAAGAAAGTCATTTTTATTTCAAAATAAATGTGTGTTTATGTTGGATATGTACAAAGTGAAGTTAATGGTTCTGATCCTTCCAGTAAGTTTCTAAAAACACATTATATGACCCTAAAAGAGATGCTCGTTATAAATGACTCATTATATCTCATTATTTACTTTTTTCAAAATATTTGTAAAGTTTATTTGTCATCAAGACAATATGCTTCTGAGAAAAAAACAAGAGACAAACCTGAAGCTTGCCTTTGAAAATATGTCCATTTATCATCACCTTTTGACTGCTCTTACCCTCGGAGGGTTATTTTGTGTGATGGGACTGATACAGCCCTCCTCCCCAACCACTCCAATAAGTGTTTTTCAATTACTGCTGTCAGCCAGGTAATCATCTAGTGATGAATAGTCTGATATCTAGCCTTTATATTCATCTGCCTTCTTTGTTAGATTGTTTCTAGACAATGCTGCACTTGTGTGTGTGTGTGTGTAGAGGTAATATATATTTTTATTTACAAAGTAGAGAAGGTGAGATTAAATGAACGGCAAAGTTAATGAATTTTGCCTTGTGTAATTTTTCATAACACAAACAAATATAAATAAACCATCCGCTGTCATTCCTGAGAAGAAGCTGAAGATTTTATTTTGATCAAATATTCATGATTATTACTCATCATGGATGATTATTGCAATTTGTTTCTCTTTTCGAGCTATTTTGGTGCTAATAACAAAAGCACAAGCAAAAGTGGCCTAATATTATCATTAGTAGCATTATGTAAATACAGTATTATGCAGAAAGCATGTAATTGCCCCCAAACAAATGGCCATACAAAGCAGATAGGGAAAACATTGATTTTATTACTTTTGGGTCATTATAGCAGGAGAAGAGCGGTCAAATATTAATGATGGAAAATGGAAATTACTCCCATGTAAATGCTTATCTAAAGTACATGGGGGAAATAAAAACAATAACATAGTTAGGAAGTAATATGACTACTTAGATCATTGCCAGTGCTGGGAGTTTAGGGGAAGCTGGTTCTAGGTTTTGTTAAAATTGCTTTTCTGACTGTCCACGCTGAACTGTAATTGTAATTTTGTTTAGAAATTGGTACCATTAAAGCACAATATCAACTAATGTGATATGAGCCTTGAGATGGGTCCGGCTTCAATGTCCTGTAATAAACTCTGCAGTGACAAAATTATTGTTAGCATTTAATCAAAACCCCCAATCTTTGACCTCTGTACACTTGAGAAAAAGCTTCTATCTACAACAGGGGTGGGGAACCTCCGGCAAGACCATTTGATCCGGCCCTCAAAGTAATTCGTAAAACGCACGCAAAAAAAAACTAGACGGCAATATTTTAAACGGGCGACTAACTGTTTTTCCTGGCCAAGGTCAGGGTCCTTGAACACAACATGAGCGAAACATGTCATCACGTGGTCACGCTATGTCAAAAAACTTCAATATTAAACGAGACTGTCGTTGACATCAGCGAACGCAGCATGGCGAGTGTAAAACAGAGAACGGTGGATGCGGAATGTCACTTTCCAGGAGAAATGGACGAATGATTGTTTCTCTGTGGAAGTAAAAGGCCAGTGGGTCTAGTTTGTGCGGACGCGCTTGCGGTGATGAAAAATAATCTTCAGCGTCATTACAGTACGCAACATGGCGAACTGCACGAGCTGAAAGGACGAGTGCGTTTGGATAAAGTTAACGCTTTTCGGCGGAGTTTGGCCCAACAAGCAGCTCTCTGCAGAGCGTAACATACAAACATGGAGACGTAGAGAGGTAGACCACCACACCAAGAACAGACTGTTCCACCACTGCTGTGCAATTATCACTGCCATTGCCATGTTCAATCTCTTGGTACTTATATTATTTTTTATTCTATTTAATTATTGTGTTCTGCCTTTTTACTTCATATGTTTTTTTAATGTGGCAAGATACATTTCCCCGTTGTGGGACTAATAAAGGATTGTTTTCTGATAAAACAGAAAGACACATGGATAAAAAGGTTGCTTTTTTGCACAGCATAAAAGAAAGGTGAAATGAATGCGCTGCGTCTTAAAGTTTTTTGCAGAGTTTATGAGTTCAATAATTAGTACGGCCCTCCAAGGATGTTGTAAAAAATAAAATGGCCCTTGATAGGAAAAAGGTTCACCACCCCTGATCTACAAGAACCGTTAAAGAATGTCTTCGGAGTGTTATGTGTTACTGTAAAAGTATTGAAATAGTTTTGTTCCTGAATCAAACAGTTGAGAAAGAATCTAAATGTCAAAATGCCCCTTTGGATCAAAAGCCAAAGTACTTTAGCCAGAGTACTAGCCAATCAGAGGCAGTGTAGGGCTGGTCATGCTTTCGCCATAGTAGCGGAGTGTGTATTTTCGGGGCAATGGGTGTTTGTTTTTCGGGATAACGGGCTGATGGACAAATGGGCCTTCAGTCCAACGGGACATTTTTCTCACTATTGGGTTTTCGGAATAATGGCCCTTTGTAAAAATGGGAACTGCCCATTGTTCCAGAGGCCCATATGTTACTTTTACGTGAAGTGTAAAGTATTGAGGTTTTAAAATGGCGAACAAACAAAGAGGATTCAAACTTATTTGAAAATGTTATTAAAGTATGACTAAATAGCTCCACTTCTGGCTCTCAGGTACAGCAAACATGTAAATGCAGTCTCTTCTTCTACCCTACTTACATGGTAGAAGTGTTACAAATTCGTTTCCTAGAAACAATAAATAAAATACATGTGCAGGCAGAGAAAGGACTCCCTTCCCTCCTCCCTCCCCTCCACTTCTCTCTCTGCTCTCCATCTATCACATCCAGCAGGTACCACAGGCCACTGACCAAGCCTGTCCTCCCGTCATTAGCCCCGCGTTCTCCCCACGCGATCCGTGTGGCTACCCCTGTCTCCTCTCTCCAGCCCGACACCCCATAATAATATCTCTTTCAACCTTCACACCGTGATAAATAGGGGTGCCCAGAACAAAAGGGATGGTGGGAGAGGGGGGGGGGGGGGGGGTAACCAGAGGGGTGAAGTATAAGAGAATTAGGGGTAAAGACAGAAAAAGAGGGGAAGTCTGATGTGTGTGTGTTTCTCTATGTGTGTGTATTTCTACCATGGCCTATTGTGTTACAAGCCCTTACATTATCAGCATGTTATATGAAAAGTTTTTACAGGATATGGACAATCTTGATGTATTAGCTTTTGTACATTCCCTTCAATTAACTTATGTTACTTAATTGGACAATGTGAGAAGTAAGAAGTGACGCGGTAACTTCAGACTTCTTCTGTGGTCCTTGAAGAGAGTAAAGATGCAGGGGTCCTGCTGACATCACACTACCAATTAAACAATACAATTAATACCAAAGTATAATGACTTCCAGTAAAATAATTAATACTTCTATCACAAAACATAAAAATGCAAGTACAGTTATTGGAAAGTAAGAAAGGACTGTTCACAAAGACGATGCAACGATTAGTCGACTAATTGATTAGTTGATCGACTGAAAAATGATCGCCAAATATCGCCGATTAATCGTTAAAGTATTTTTTTTAAACCGAAAATAGCAGAAAATGCACTTTTAAGTCTCTCAAATATGGAGATTTCCTGATTTTCTGTTTTATAACATATTAAATATTTGGGTTTTGGACTGAATAAACAAGACATTTAAAGACATCACCTTGCACTTTGAGAAACTGGGATGGATAAACATTTTTTTATTGTGAATATTAATGAATGAATTAGATGCTCTTTGTAAAGCAACTTAGATTTGCTCACACACATTGTTCAGTGTCTTGCTCAAGGATGTGTTGACAGTCCCTGTGATGAATGGCCGACCTACTGCACTGCCTGAGCTGTCGCCACCCGGCATAATGGCATCGAGTGATGTTAAAAGTACAAAATAAAAAAGGTTGCCGGCAAATAGGATAGCAAGGCGCATGGGGAAAGATTAAGTCAGGCTTGATTGCAGATCTGGTTGTTTTTGAGCATAATTAAACACTTAATCTATTGGTAAATGGTAAACCATGCTGTGTTGTATCTGTAATGGAGTGTGTTTAGAGTTTGAAACATACATTCACCGGATGCCGCAGTACATTTCTCAGATGTTTATTGTTGTTGTTTTTAAGACTTTCTTGAACTCTTTCAGCCTCAGACACAAAGGAATAACTAAAGGGTTATTTACATCTCTAAGCCAAACTGAAACAATGAACTGTACCGGTGGAGCCCTACAATATTACACCTGTAGAAAGTAACTCCAGCAATTTGTAGGTATTTGTACTTAAGTATCCATTTTATGCTCCACTATTATTTCTACTCCACTGCAGAGTGAATCTTACTGTTTACGTCACAATCGTTATTTTACAGCTATTGTTACTAATTGCTTTGCAAATACAAATGTTCACGCAGAAAAGATTATTAAACAATATGATGCATTTAGACACTAACACTATCAAGTAATACAAATTAGCTCGACCTCAACCAGCAACTTAATTAAAATGATTTCTATATGTTACAGCATCAGCAATAATTATCCAGTAGCATAAAATATTTTTTAACTTTTTAAGTAAATGTTTTGTCAATACTTGTGTAATAATTACAACTTTAAGTACAATATTTCAATCTACCACTGCACCATAAAGGTTTTAAAAGTTGCTATTAATAACTTTATGTAAATAAATAACTAATTCACGATTTCATAATAAGCACAAGTTTATGCAATTACACATGTAATTAAATCACATATAAGAACATGGCGTCAACAAACACATGAACAAAAACAACTCAAAGATCTTTATGGAAACCATTTTCCCATGAAGAAATACCGATGAACATGAGGAGATATTTCAGGAATTGGAGGTCATGAGGTATATAAAATATGAAAAACATGCTCTTTGATGTGGACTCAGCTGAAAGTTCATCAGGTTGCCTAACCCCCCCAACCTATTGTTGTCCTCTCTACTGCTCTCTTTGTCTTGTTGATTAATTTAATCGTGCAAATAGTGATAATAAAAAAAATCAAGATCCCTCAGCTCCACCAAGACAAAAGAGGGAGATGAAATCATTATGCAGATTCCCCCGAGACATGTTTTGAGTTTGATGTTTAAGTCATAATTAAAAAGTCTCTCTCCTCTCCTCCGTCTCAATCCCTGCTCTCATAATATCTGTGTGATTTATTAGCACCGCCACAAATTACAGCCTTTTTTTTTTTTTTTTTCTCCCTGTGAGATATGTATTGTAATATTACACTTCAGCAGTTAGGCAGACTTGTGTGTGTGCATGTGTTCGTCTTTGTGGAACTGTGCTTTAATCAGTGTGCTGCTTTCATGTCCGCTGAAGGACTGTCAATACCAACTAGTTGTCATATCTTTATCACCCGCTGAGATAAATCCTACTAGTTATCAATGGGACACGTGTGTGTGTGTGTGTGTGTGTGTGTGTGTGTGTGTGTGTGTGTGTGTGTGTGTGTGTGTGTGTAATTGTCTGTCTGTGTGAGCGGGTTGCAGGGTTACTTTTAATATCAGTTTGAAGTCAGAGCTTGAGTGAAACAATATGTCAAGTCATGTCAGGGAGGAAAGGTTGTTAATTAATTTTTTTCCCTCTTTTTGTATGTAGCACTAAACGGTGCTAACTCTAAACTTCCCCCTCCCTCTTTCCACCTCAAATCCCTCCATCTTTCCCCTCTATCATTCCTTCCATCTATCTTTCTCTGCATCCTCGCTGCCCTCCGACTCTCCCCAACTTGATTTAAGAGTTGCCCTCATGGCTTTGACACATCGGTATTTCTATCAGAGAGGATTAGAAGTGTGTGTGTGTGTGTGTGTGTGTGAGTGTCTGTGTGTGTGTGTTTGAGTGTGTGAGTGAGAGAGAGAGAGATATCCATGATGATTCAAATATAATAGCTCTGTATTGCTGCCGTCCTGTTCAGTTGCAGAGATTAATAAATGTGTGTGTGTGTGTGTGTGTGTGTGTGTGTGTGTGTGTGTGTGTGTGTGTGTGTTCACTGTTGTGTGTGCATGCATGTAGAATTGTGTGGCTGGCCCAGACAGTAATATCTGCCATGCATACATTATCCATCCTCCCTATTATCCAGAAAATCGCTGGCAGTAGAATTAAAGCGCGGCTCCTCTCAGTCTCGTTGGTGTCTCTGAGCAGACCGGACTGCTGTGCCTTCCCCCCCAGTCAGAGGTTAAGATAGCAATCAGGACAGGACCGCAGATGGAGGCAGACATTTTAATATTATCTTAATATTCACAGCGGCTGGTAATTGTTAAAGGACAGCGCAGTCCTCACCGCTCTCCCTCAAAGTCCCAGTAATTGTGCCAAAGGCTACAAAGCATGCTGGCTACCGAGCGGTGGCCGCGAGGGGGAAGAGGAGGAAACAAAGACGGTAAACTAGCTCCTGGAATGCCACTTAGACCAGACCTATGCTTTTCAATAACCATTAATCACCCTTATTTATTCTGATCGTTTGTGTTGTTGGCAAGAAAAATGCATCATTCCCAAACTAGTGCATGTCACACGGCTCCTGGAAAAAAATGGCCTTATGTGCCTAAATGTCCTGCTTGTCCCCTTTTCAATGTAAGCACAGTTCAGCTAATCCAGTCAATTTACCCCAAACACAAACTCTACTGGCATCTGTTTATGCAGACACTTTTGGTTTTATGTGCCCATTTTTAGATAACTGCCCCAAAATGTCTGACCCCATCCCAGTACATTGTGGTTTTCATGACATTGAACAATTTCATAGAAATAACTCAACGGCTGCATCGCTTCTCAGAGACGATGTTTCTGTCACAATGGGTAATCCACAAATCTTACTGTCAGCAGTTTTCATAGGGACTATTTCTTCCATGAAGAGTACGTCCAATGGAAACTGTTTACAGAGAGGTCTGTGGAATAACAATGACATTTGTTCCTGAAGTTTCTTTTCCATCACATGATTACTTTTTTCTGTCTCGATTTCAGAACTGTTACACCCCTATTGATCAGGGGCTGGATGTGTGGGGAGGAAGCTAACCTCTATTAAAAGAAGAAAAATACTGCTTTTGCACACTCCAAAATTGTCTGATTTAAGTTGTGTTTTCTTGGCGAGATAGCACCTGGTAAACCTCAGGAGCTAACCCCGGGTCTGAATAGCTAGCTTCTCACTGGATTTATTACCTCAGTAAACATTTTCCTGGCGAGTTCTCAACTGTTAGTTTCAAGTCTTCTTCAATACAGCAGGATGTTCATTTAGTTCATTATGAGTACAATTTAGAGTAAAATGGACGATGAAGCAGGGTATGTTTTAGGGCGGGGCTACCTTGTGATTGACATGTCAATACCACGGTGTTGACATTTAAAAGTGTGTTTTCAGTTCATTGTAACATTTTGGTCGCTTACAAATGTGTTTTTCAGCATTCCGTTGTACTTTGCTCCACCCTCTTGTGTCACTTCTGGTCGCAAAAAGGCGACATCCAAAACACTAAACCCGAGGCTTCAAAACCGTGGTCCACAAACCAATGGACCACGTCCCCTTGGACCAGGTCCTCTTGGACCACGTCCCCTTCCCATATACAGTCGATCGTTAGCCTACACTCATATTTTGCTTGGATGTGGAGTGTAAACCCTGCGACTTCACTTTGAGGACAGATCTTCTGGCGGCCTGCGTGCAGAAAGATCTCTACACAGAAGGAGATGAGCTTAATATACGTCACTTATTTCCTGTGCTGTTGCGTAGTTAATAAATTAGGTAAACCTTTACCGTAAGGAACCGAACCCTGATAACATTTCCCGAGAAACTACATTTCATTCACCTCTAGTATTGGGGTGGTGGCATAATGTGAAAGATCTACTTTTTTAGCAGCGATGCAGGCAGAGAAACCACACATTTGGCTTTTACCTTAAACAAGCAGAAGTACAAAATGAAATGTCAAACCCCATCGCTTTGAAATGACAGACTACAGCTTTGATCAAGGTGATTTCCCAGCCTCAAAGCTCCATATCAGACCTACAACATCTGAAGTGGCTGAATGGATCGGGGCCAACTGGGAAAAAAAAGGGAGTTGACACCAAAAATAGCCCGTCTGCTCTGCATGCTCCTTGCTGTTATGCATCAATCTATCAGCCAGCCTTATTACTATTCAGATTACACGCAGCGCACACACACTATTCAGATTAGAGGCTAAGGTGTACGGGACGTTGAGGGGTGCAGCTGAGACACGGGTGACCTTTTCAATCGTTGCTGGACACTTTGAGTCCGCAGTGAATCCATCTCAGCGAACTGGTGTGATAGGTGATTTCTTGAAGCCTGTCCAATGCTCTTCAGATCTACTACCGGGCTTTTGTAATGCATGCACATTACATTTCGTCAGCGGTGTACTGCTGTACTTGTGTATTCCTCTGATTCTACTTCTTTTCTACATGTGCTGTTGACTGCACATATCTTAGACTGGTCAGTAAATCAGTAAAAAGATCAGGTAATATAGTTTTACTAACATTAAATATCTGCTTTGCTAAACCCAAGTTCTCTCAATATTCATGACACGAGCAGTTACTATGGACATGATTCTTTCTGATGACGGATATATCCACTGGCTTCATTTGCCCTCTGATGAGTAAAACTTTGGGGGGAAACTTGCAGCTTTCGTCTTCTTGTCAGCTGATGCCAAACACTGCAACTGTATAACTCAAATCGTCACCAAAGATTTCAAGTTACTAATTGATGAGCTGCTTTAGATAATGTTTTTGTTTAGCGGTCAGAGTTGTCGTTTCGGTTTTCCCATCATGTAGGAAGTTAGAGATGGGGAAGAAGCCGGATGGCGCTAAAGTCATTAATTATGTTGTTATAATGAGTGAAGTTTTCACTCTACAGATTTACCTCATGGTGAGCTACGGTTGCATCACAGGCAGAGTTGAATGTTACATTAGGGTCTTGATTCCTCGAAGACAGACATATGGTATACATGTACTTAGCTTTTTTTAGACACTATTATTTACTGCCATATGAAACCCTCTTAGCACTCGGTTGGGGAAGAGGTTTACATTTACAGTAACCTCCATGTGAACATGGCATATGTAATGAGTGTCTTTCTGCCTTTTCTATGCTTACCTGAATCACACACAACTAAGTACCAGACACACACTCAATTAAATGGACACACACACACACGATGCTTGTGAGTTCCCGAGTGGTGGCTGGTGCTCTGTCATGCAGCTCCAGCCACACTCCTGGTTAATTATCCACACCATTAATTTATTGCTTTGTATATTTGTTGCTTATTAGCTCTCCAGTGAGAGAGAGAACACTCAAGTACACTCACGCCTCAGCTTTGTCTCTATGAAGAGTTTAATTACAGTGCAGCCTGCCGCAGCAGGGACCAAGGGTATAGGGAGGCCCGTGTAAAGGAAAAAAAGAAGAAGCTCACAAACACACACACGTAAGCAACCACACCACTCGTACTGTACACTCTATAGGATTAGCACGGCATATACTAAGAGTGGTATCCCATAACAAAGTCAAAAACAGGGGGAAAAAATTCAGGTAATGGGTTTAAGCATTTAAATGAAAATTGCTTCAAAGTAATTATGTAACGAAAGGTCTCAATCGTTTTCACTTCAACATAGTCACATCACATAAGCAGAACATTTTAGATGCAGGTGACATGTTGTCGTCATTGATGCTGTGAATATCCCAGGCCTTTGCTGCGTATATGTTGCACGTGTCATTGTTTTTGCACCATTTCTTGCTCATTTGGAAAGTGTCGGTTTACAGAAGTTACAGTCGAGGCTGAGCTGCGATATTTAAAGTCTTGTAAAGGTCGAGAGCAAACACTTTTGTTACCATGTTAGGTTAAGGTTTTATTCACGTTTATATGCGGTTTGTTGTTTATTGTTATTTTTTCCAGATTTTTTTATAATCTATAATAATTTATATTAAGTAATAATAATTTTATTTTAGTTATATTTTTGGGCTTTTCATGCCTTTATGATAGTGGCAAGTGCAGATTGTGAAAGGGGGAGAGAGAGAAGGGGAATAACATTCAGCAAATGGCCGCAGGTCGGACTCGAACCATTGGCCGCTGTGGCAAGGACTCAGCCTTTATATATGGGTCGGGTGAGCTACCGGGACGCCATAATCAATTTATTTTTGAGTATCAGACAAAAATAATTGGATAACAAATAAGGTACAATAAAATAAAAAGAAATCATTTGTAGCACAAATTCTTTGTAGTTTGTTTTGTGGACAACAAAGAAACACGACAGGGAAGTATAATACATGAGGAAATGAACCTGTTACTTATAATACAATAGTCAGGATATTTGGTTTAAAGTCTGTAAAACAATTGAACATGTCCGAACAAAGTAATACAGATAATTGAGCGATTTATGGATAAAATAAAGTTGATAAGTGATCCACAGGGAAGCCATTGTGCAGTTTAATGTCAATGTGACCTTTCTAGTTGTGTCTCAATATGATTGTGCTATTTCTTTCATTTGTACCATATTTCAAATATTTGTCATGACTCTGGATTTGTGTTCCTGTTTTATTTTGTAGAGTTCACCTCCCTTGTGTCATGTCTTGTACTTACTCCCTGTCTTTGTGTGGTTTCCCGCCATCGTCGGCGTCTGCCTGATTGTTTCCACCTGTTCCCACTCACCTCTTGTATAAATTGTCCTGTCTCCCCTAGTCGTGGGTCAGTTCGTCTTGCCATATCCTTGTCATAGCATGTGTAAGTTCCAGTAGTTTTTTTCAGAGCACTTTGTTTACCCTCCCAGTGAGCGCTTTGAGCTAAGATTTTGTTTTACTGAAGTAAAGTATTGTTTTTTTTACACTTTACATTTGTGTCGGGAGTCGTGCGTTTGAGTCTTCCTTCCCTGTGTCTGAGGCGTAACAATATGTTGTGTTTGCGGTTGTCACGCTTACCGTTGCAGTAATTCAGACAGTTTTGTGATCTCTTCATTCAGTTTGCACTGAAATAATTATAATTGCCACTGGGTGATCCTGAACTGTGATTACTTTTGTTCTTTTCTCTTTTCTGCTGCTATCTTATCTTTTCATTCCCATGTGGTTCCCTGAGCGACACACATAGCTCTGCTGTATCAGATCAAGCATAAACTATTGAAATCCCACCCCTTGGTGCCAAATAATAACCTCCATAAAATGCCTACAACAGACGCACAGACAGAAAACTCAGCTGACACCCACACAAAGACATGGGAGGGAGCGCGAGCGGCGTATAACTTAATAGAGGGATCGGACCGGGCTAAAAAAGGAAGAGTGAAATCATTACGATGCAAATGAGAGGGAACGATTAGCATGTGTGTGTGAGAGATTGAAAGAGATACTGTATGAAAGGCAGAGAAAGAGATTGAGTCGTCTCTGCTTTCACCGGGGTTTGCACACTAAAGGCAACAATTGTCACACACTCGCTGTCAAAGATCCAGGCGACGGGTGCAATTAATTTTACACTGATGACTATTTTACCGACTACAGGAATTTGTTTTACAATGCCGTGACTCATTCCTCTGTCCAAACGATTTCATGCAGTGTTTTACCAAAGACGTGAAGACAAGGACTGCTGTGTATCAAGCTTCTGCAGGTCTATTGTCTCTGAGCTGCACTAAACTTTATGTGAGTTTACTGAGCTTTGTTAAAACATCACTCAGAAGGCAGATTACTATTTAAATTGTGGTTCCCTGCCTTAATCCTCAATTAAGTGTGCATATACATAATACGTGCAGATGCAAAATACATATAAACTTTTATTACTTTGTATCAAAATTGAAGTATTTATTTAAATTTTAGAGGGTTTGACGTCCCTTGTGACCCCAGGAGTTTACATGAAAGCTGACAGAACGGCAATATAGAATAGGACTAATGGTTATGTTACTACTACAGTCTAAGGCCATTTTAGTCTGTGTGCTACTAATATTTTATGCTTAAAGAATAAGACTGGTGATGATCTATTTTTTATTGTCAATAAATCACATGCATTGATCCCAACAAGCATCGTCTGCGTATTCAAAGCCTTCTTATTCCTCTGTGCCATAGAGCTCCATTGTTGACCAAAAACTACTGAAACACATAGATGTTCCTTCAGTACCATGAACACACACACTGTCATTTATTTTGAGTCAATGATACTATTAATGTGACTTTTCTTTTTACGCCAGAAGAAATAAATTGGCCTGAAGCCGACTGACGTGGACGGCGTAGGAGAGTATTGTGAAGCAGACTAAAGCAATATTATTTTTATGTCTTGTCATGGGATTTACGAGGAATAACAGCAGCGTTAGTCTTTAACATGACAAATAGACCACTCTCACGAGCTGTAACAAAGTCATGACTCATCATATCATCATCACTATGATTATTATTATTAATGATTTTTGAGACAGTTAGGAGGAGATAGTCCAGTTAAATCAAGTTATCACATTAAACAACATGATGCATATTGACCAACTTTTTATTACAGAGAGGTTTAAAAGTACAACTAAATAATTAAGATAAATAACAATAATTTAAAAAGTACATAAATTGGTTTTAAAACAATCATACATCATGATGACTTACATTGAGCCTTAAAAATTAAATAAAAGATGTGAAAAATACCTGAAACTGTCTAAGGGAGTAAATTGTTGTACAGTTTTAATTGTACATTTTTGAATACCCGTGTCTGGAGGAGGAGTACATGAAAGGAAAGAGTTTGTGTTTGTGATATTAAGCAACACTGACTGTCCATTTGCCATCGAAGTGCACTTGTCAGCTTTAGACATTATGAATGTTTTTGTATGAGTTTGTTTTTAACATGTTTCAGAACAGCAGGTACATACGAAGTAAAGTTTTAGAAATACGCTTTGTTATTATTTTTTACTCCTCCCTCCTGTTTTCTCTGCCAATCCGAATAAGGTGAGAGGGTTCGCACCACTCTGTTAGCCGCTGTCTTAGCCGTTGAGTCTCTTCATAAAACAGAAATATGTACTGGCTCGGGCCAAAGCCACGACCAAATAAAATCCAGCCAAGTGTCTTCCAGGGAACCCATCCATTCACATCATAAAAATGGCTCTTTATTTGTGTTTTCAGTCCGTCAGTCTGTTGTTGGCCATTTGGCTCATCTTAGGCACTGGGATATCCCCCCCGTCCATAAATCCCCCTCTCATCTCTCTCTCTCTCTTCCTTTTACCTCTATTCCTCTCGTCGTCTCTTTGAGTGTTTCATGGTGCATCATGCGAGATTTATTTCCAAATATACTGTTGCGAAATGTACTGTGTATCTTCTTGTTTTGAGGAGGGATTTACTCCCCGTTAAGAAGAGTTATGTACACTGAGGCGTTTTACATCCTGACTCTTGGTAACAGAGTGTTCTCTGACATATTTCACCCGGGCCTTCGCCCTAATCCACATATCAATCCACAGGCTGCTTTAGAAACACTTTCACACACATTTACAGGAGCAGAAAGAGATCTCATGGGGTGAGGCATTTGACAACAATGCCTTAAACTGTGGATTTGCACCTTTTTTATTTTTTCCTCATAAATTTTTGCCTTTGGAATGAGAAATGTGCATCCAATTGGGAATATGTCCCATTTTTACTCAAATGTTATAGTGAAAATGCACATTGAATACATCTGATTTGAGTTTTTATGCTGATGTTGTGCAGCATATTTAAGCAGTTGTTACAATTATCAAGCCATTTAGCTGCACCTGTGGAGCCCCTCTGCAAGCCCCTGACACCGAGGTCAATATCCAACACAATTCCCATCAGCTCTTTGGAATCAGAGTTTATTTGGTGAGGATAGTTCTGCTGCGGACCAGTTACTGCAAATTCAGACCCAAAACCACCCCGGGTTGCTTCAGGTGCTGGTGAAACAATGAAACATGATTCCAGAGAGCCAGTTGGATCCTTCAGTTTGAAGGCTTATTGGATGCTGAAACACTGGATAACAGTTCATTTGACTATGTTGAAGTATTTTACATCTCTACAAAGTCATAGTGACCCTTTTTATCAT
Source organism: Cottoperca gobio (assembly GCF_900634415.1). NCBI lineage: Eukaryota > Metazoa > Chordata > Actinopteri > Perciformes > Bovichtidae > Cottoperca > Cottoperca gobio. The sequence continues at coordinate 17,612,945 of NC_041371.1, forward strand.
CCGCAGTCGCGACAATTGCCTGGTGAGCAGTAGAATTTCCATGTTCACGGAAAGTAATCTAACAGGAATGTGTACTTCGACGTGTTTGATTTGCCAGCACAGTTTGTTGCGGAGGTTGCCAGGTTCAACTTTTTTACCATGTATTTTCAGGACCAATGCTGCGGCCTCATTGAGATGAAGGAAAAGGCTGCATTTTCTCGTGCAGTGCACAGACTCTGATGACAGTCTTATTATAGGATCAGACATGTTTCTAACAAAGAAAATTGCATTGGAAGTCTAATTTGAAACCAAAACGTTACTTCAAAGACAAAACGTACAATAAAACGATACAAGAGTTCTAGACTTGCACTTGCAATATTTTCTTTCACTGATCAGGATTTGTCTTTTTGTGTTACTTTGTGGACATGCTCAGTACAAATTGTTCCGTGCGGCTACCCAGTACAAACATTTACTGGGAAACTGCTCAAACTAAGATAGATATGTAATATTGTCATACAGATGTTAACAACGTAAAGGTGAGGTTGTATTTAAAAACAAATATACCCTTATCTAGTCTAGAAAAAAGGGTAGACGTGTTCATCTGATTGTGTTTTAAAAAAATACTTGAATATTCAAATATTTCTCCAAAGACTTAGGTTGCCTTTTCCAAAAGATGCTGATACGAAACTCTGAAGTTGGTCCCGAAGCCACTGTAGTTACACCTTACACCTTATAGAAGGGCGTCATGGAGTGGGAGGGTGCAATACATCACATTGTTTTGGCTCAAACACACAAACACATATACACATATACACATATACACATATACACACACACACACACACACACACACACACACACACACACACACACACACACACACACACACACACACACACACACACAGAGAGTCTGGTGTTTTGCTGTTCCAGAGAGTGGAATCCACACATTAGTGAAGTGGTGACTTCAGGGGCCATTTTCTCGAGGCCTGAGGCCACAACACACCGTGCGGTTCAACATGTAGTTGTTTGTCTGAATTGCTGTGGATGTTATGAGTTAGTAGAGAAGCGGAGCCAATGGGCACAATCAATGTCACTTCTCTTGTGTTCCCTAATCACACAACCATGAACAAAGCATTATAGCCTGATATAGTATCATTTTAGATTCACAAGCCTTTCTTTCCTTCTTTATTAGGATCCCCATTAGTACTAGCATAAACATTGGCTATTTGTCTCCGCGGTTCACATACATACATACAGGCAAACAATAGGTATACACACGATATACACATAAACACAACAAACAATACAGCTCATCTCATTGAGCTGTATGGAAATCCTTTTAACAATCATCAAGCCAAACACAAAATTACATAGCAATCCCAATTCTTTAGGAATTTATTTTTTATTCCTTCTTAATACAAATAGTAATTATTAAAAACATAAATCCTAGTCCTAGTCTGAACTACCTTAAATTATATATCCATCCATCCTGCATGCCTTTAATTCCAAGAAAATAGGTTATTAAAATACGTTTCTAATTCTCTGCTACGCGGGATTTCTACTTCCAGCCTGGTTTACATTTTATTACTTACACCATCATTTTTAGTTTTTAACACTCGCACACAAATATGGTTCCTAAAATGTTTGGAGATATTTAAACACAATTGCGAAAACAAAAGCATTGGTTGAAGTTACATTCATGACCATATAACGACAGTAAGTTATTCATCATCACCCAGGTCCTTTGTTAATTTTCTACTTCACTCCACATGTTTTGTTGCCTTCCACATTAGCTCTTCAGCTTGTCTCGTCTCCCAACCTTCACCATTCTCCCCCTCCCCTCCCCTCCCCTCAATCTCTCCCTATAAATATTTCCTCTAACTGCAAAAATGTCCAGGTCATTCCAAACCTATTAAACCAGAGGCGTCTGACCTAGCATGTGATCCGATTCCTGTTAACTTATCTTATCTAGACTCAATTCTAGATTAAATGACTTTTGAAGATGGATCATTTTGGCTCTGTAGTTCCAGTCTCCTCTCCTTTTCTCTTCCCATCTCACTCTCTCTCCCTCCCTCTCTCCTCAGGCTGTATATCAGGGCTCTATGTTAATGACAGTTGACAGATAGTTGAAGGGCACGGGCTGCTCCCTGTCAGCCCTGTTTTGGACTCATAATTATTTCACCAGCGTCACGTCACTGTCACCCTCGCCTGCTTAACACTGTCACATACACAGAGCCCCCCCACCCGCCCTGCCTGCTGAGCCTTGAGGAGAGAGAGAGTGCGTCTGGCTGTCACTCGACCTCAGCGTTGGCCGCTTCCCTGCCAAGACGAGCATCGCTGCCAAACGGCAACCGTCGCTCTGCGTGCTTGTCTCCGCGCTCGTCTCCGTGGTAACAAACCACAGCCTTCTGGCAGTGTGTCGGCGTGGTGGAAGGTGACTTTCCAACTGGATACCAAAATAATGTCTTGGCGAGATGTTCTACAACTGGCAACAGATGTGCCGAGGTCTGCACGAGAGGACTATGACAATAAAAAGGATTCATGAATGAAGCTCGCCTTAAAGAAAGTGTTTCTTTGAAACGATCAGAACAGCAAAGCAAAGGAGAGACTCCGCTGGCACTGTTGTTTAAAACAACCGTACGATCTCAGTTTAATCCTGCGTTGTGATGGCATTGGCTTTACTTCCCCACAGGGCCCACTGCTGTGTTTGTGGCATATTTGTTGTGTTGTTTGTCTGTAACTCATCGACACTCTTCATAAAAGAGATTTCTAACAAAAAGAATTTGGTCAGATTGTGTTACAAAGGACAACATCATCTGATGGAGATGGTTTTAATGCACATGAGTCGAATTAAATGTCATTTTTGGAGGTTAAATTGAAAATAGACTTGTATATCAAGACAACGCCTTCAGTGTAGTAGCAAGAACCACACAGGGTCTGATCCAGTCGGAGGGGGAAGCTTTGTAGACAGCAGCTGCTGATCTCATGGAAGTCACCATGTGCATCATGGAAAGCAGCGCCAACGTGTCGAAGCTGACAATCATCAGATAGATCATATAAAAGCTGATAGATCTCTGAGAACACAAATAGAAGTCCTTATTTAAATTGTATTGTCATCAGCTGGAAACATTTACAAATGATCATATACAGAAAACAAGTGAAGGAGTTAAACACTTCTCACCAGATTACACATAATTACTAAGAAGAAGCAGATGCTTGGTAGTGATTCTCGTTGTCATAGATTTTCTTTGCCTAATCCAGGGTTTCATTTCAGTGATTGCAACCACCTACTGTGCATGTACTGGTTCCATTCTTACCTTCGATCAATACTGACTGGGGCCTTTTACCAGTCACCACCGTCATCAGTCAGCATTTAAAAAAGAAAAAGAAATCACAGTTAATAGAGGGCAATAAACATGACACAATTATGAAAATATATAGCCGACACAACACGGCTATAATCAATATCACACAGCTGATAATGGAACACACACAACCTACATGTGAGCTGGGTTGTCTAACCAAACAGGATGAAAACTGATGTATATGAATATCTAATTATACATTTAACTGCACATGTGTTAATGGGAATAGAGGCCAGTGGAACCTTCCGGTAATTAAGTGAACAAAAGCAAAGTTATTCCCCAAATCTCGCGCACATCTTAAATAAGTTTGTAGTAAAATCTTTGAAAGAAAATGTGAATTATTTTCTATACTCTGTTATGTGAATATTAGGAGTTGGTTCATGGAGATAAACGTTGGTGAAGTCCCCGAGCCGAGAATGAGAATGGACAGTTGATGATAGTCCTTTTAGTAAGCAGAAATAGATCAGTGCGACAATGACAACCTATGTATAGCTTCAGAACCATCGGATAATAACAACCATAAGAACAAGAGAAGGCAGAAAAACGGGTTGAGAAAGGACAACAGAGTCAGAAACACAAAGGGAAGGGTGAGGACAAAGACAAGAAGACTGTCACACAAATATGAAGAAGAAAAATTGGAAAGTGGAAGAGCAAGATAGATATATAGATGGAAGAGAGAGAGAGAGAAAGGGAAGCGATCAATGATTTAAACAATAATGCAGCCCTCTGTATTCACCGTCACACTCTCGCTCTCTACCACCATCAGGAATGTCTCTCAGACACACACGAGTCGAGACCGTCCATCTGGTTCATGCTCCACCTTCCTCTCTCCCTCTTCCTGGGCTTCTCTCTCTCGCACTTTGTTACCGACACCATCATGTCACCATCAAGTCACTCCTGCTTAATCTACTTTGCCATCTCCTCTCTCGGTTGTCTGTTTTCCAGTTTATGTATTTGTTTATTCTCACATGTTCTCTCCATTCATCTGTGTGTCCATGAAAAAACTGGAGTAGGGTTGGTCGAGCGTTTATTTTTTCATATCGTCCAAGCGTGTTTACTTGGCGGGAGTAGGAGGGGTTATGTTACGTCACAGCACGCCGGTGAAATGAACTAACAAACTACATAGTGACGTAGTACAATGAGCGTTGAGCAGAACAAGTGACGTAATGTATGAAGCAATCGTTATTTACAGTAACGTGGTATAGAGTGTAACAGGTGAGAAAGTGTCTTTAGGATGGGCGGGAAGGACGGTTGATGGGTCGAAAGAGAACAGGACTTTAACCCCTGTGTCAAAACTCAAGAGTTGAGTTGTTTTTACCGACATCATGTCATGTGACTCATGACATGTGACGTTATGTCACTGAGACAAATGTCGGTAGCTTTTTTTTTTTTTTTTTTTACCGAAACCATGATCTCTTTCTAAACCTAACCAAGTCCTTTTGTCGCACAATGCCAAAAAAACAATCTGCCGTCTGGTTTGCGAAATACGATCCGAGCACCGTCAGCACATACTAAACTGGAGAGAATTTAAAGCTACACACTCATTCTGTGTATTCGTGGTAATATTAGTTAATTGTAGAACGCACACACTAAAAACAAAGGGAAACTGCAACTAACATGCAGACCAACAAACACACACACACACACTGCTCATTTTAACTGCGAGTAAGCCAATCAGAATGAGAATGTGTGTGTGAGAGCCTCTCTCTCATTTCCTCTCCTTACCTCCCTCAGTCTTTACCTCTCTGCTGCTTCCAGCCTTCTGTTTAAATTAAGGTGGGCTGACAAACAAATTAAATCTGTCACATCCTGTTTGCATGAACCAGACAGGAAGTCAATATCGTCAGCCATGTTGGTTAGCTGGAGTTCTAATCACACTTCAATGCCATGGCAACGGGGATGAGGGTGAGGGGCTGAGGTGGCCACATGGGCCACCTGGTAATTCTAATTAAAGCAACGCTCTTCTGTTTTTACCCAGAACAAAAGTTATATTCTACAAAGTATTCATATAAATTAATATCAGTTTCACCTTTTATTTGTCATAAATAATAAGTAGTTTGACATTAGTATACGCAATGGGGATGTCATTTAAAGACACTTACAGTACATTTCACTTGTTGTTTTAAAGGCGTAATTACAAATTATGATTTTTGTTTTATAAAAAAACACAGCAAAAAAGCACATTTGAATTCATCACACCACACCATTTATTATTATGATTAGTATTATTGATTGATTCTAATTTATATTACTTTCTTTTATATTTTATTCATGTTATATTTTATTTTATACCTTATTTTAACTTTCACTTTTTCATGTTTAGGTTCTCATTTTGTTTTTACTTGCTGGATTTATTTTGTTGATTTTTTTATACATATTTAATGAGCAATGGTGGTGGGAGCCTGAGACTCAAAGCTTTCACTGTTTCACTCCTCTAAATTAAAGAACAAAATATGTTGTTGGTCCACACCCTATAGAACAGCACAGTGAAGCTTTTACTGATTAGGATGATGGTTAAGCTTTGTTAAGGTTTGTTTAGGTTAAAGCACAAACATGACTTGGTAAGATTGAGAGTAAGATCATGTTTTAGGCTCAAATAAGCACTCTTTGTGTTAGGAACACCTGTACGTAAACATATGTTGTTTTGGGGCACTCGCTCAAACGACTGATCGCTCTTCCTGGGAGGGAGGGCAAGTCTTGTGAAACAGCATTTCACAAATGTGTGTGTATTAGAGATGTTAAGATACCAAACATTTAGTAGTCAGCACCAATTCCATAATGCCCTCTAATATCTATTTTATATTGCTGTGAAAACATCTCATTTGTTCAAGTTTCTTGCCAAAAATGTCATTTTTCAAGATAACATTTGAACACATAACGATAACCAAATGAAACCTCCGTTAACATTAGCTGTTAGCTCCGTCATTTAGCCAAGCAGGACTGTGCTGCCGACAGTAAGTCTCCAGCCTCCAGCCTCCCATTACTTGCGGTACTGTAGAACAACGAGTACCGTCATGTTTTCTGGTGCTGGCCTACCGTGCTGTGAATGGATCGGCCCCTTCCTACATCCAGGCCATGGTCGAACCAGACACCCCAGCGCGTTCACTTTGCTCTGCATCAGCCAATCGGCTTGCTACTCCCTCACTGCGAGTGGGACCCAGATTCCCCTCAAAGAAAACCCGCCTGTTTGCTATCCCGGCTCCAAAATGTTAGAACGACCTCCCCATTGATATCATGTCAGCAGACAGTCCTCACACCTTCCGGTGCAAACTGAAAACTCACCCGTTTCGACTGCACCTCGACAAATGAAGAAGAAGAAGACAACAAATAAAAAACAGTTCTTTAAACGTTGCACTTACATTGGTTTGGCTTATTGGCAGCTAACAGTTGAATTCATATTCTATTGTTTCTGTATGTTGCACTTTTGTTTGGCTTATTTGAAGCTATTGTTCTGCACTTAAAGGATTTCACCTGTTTGAAGCTAATGTACTTGAAAGATTCTTGCTGTTCGGAGTTGTATCCTCATGATTGTTTGCACTTTTTCTAAGTCGCTTTGGACAAAAGCGTCAGCTAAATGAACTGTAGTGTAATGTTTTCAGAATTTCAGCATTAACTTGGTACCAAATGTGTTTTGTTTGTCTGTGAAATGGGCTCCTGATACACAGGTCAGAAAAAAGAATCAAACACATCAAGTCATTCTCATGCCCGTAAACACACACGCACATGCACAGAAGAAGGGCAAAGGTCACCATAGTCTTCTTGTCTTTAGCCTCTGTTTGTCAAATCAATGCAGACCTTCTCTCTCCCCCCCCCTTCTCTCTCTCTCTGTCCCACACACACTCAAACAGACGCACACCGGCTGTTGTGTTCTGCTCCCTGTGGACACATACAGCTAATCTCAACTACATCAGTCAGTCATATGCTTGAGGCTGTGTGTAGGTGTGCATTTATGTGTATGTGTGTGTTTGTCTGTGAAGGTCAAGGGTCAGAGGTCAAGACACCTGCAGGGCTGAGCTTGACTCCGCTACCCCCTAAATACACAGGATCTTTAATGCAGTAAATGTGTAGCTTTAAAGATTCAACAAGAAGAGAGAAACAATTGGATATTGAATAAGGAGGAACAAAAGAAGAAGAAAAGTGTCGGCACTGGGAAGCCACATGTCTTGCTGTCTTGGGGTTTGTTTTTTTTCTAACAAAGATTTTTATTTATTTATCACTGCATTTCACATGCAGGCTGCAATTACACAAAGTTTATCCGTAAATATCATAAATTGGTCACCATTGACGCTTTCCAACAGCAACAGCTTCTGCATTGTCTCTATTCATCCACATTGAAGAATCCAATTTGTCCATCTCTCCTGCACTCCTTTCTTCTTGCCCTCAGGTTAAGTCCTGTTTACTCATTTGACCCCACTGGTCTGCTGTTAAAAAATGCATGAACAATAAATAAGGACGCTCTCACTCCCTCTCTATAACTCGCTCTCTCCCCGGTCATCCATTCATCCATCCATCTGCTCATGTTTGTGCAGAGCTCATTCAGGCTCTAAAAAGGAAATGGGAATCTTCCGTAGTGACCCTGCAGTCACTGTGGTGACTAACTGATATCCTCTCGGTCAACATTTACAATTCCTTGGCTACAAGGTAGGAACCCATCAGGAACTCCATATCCCATGGGGCATTGGGGCTGATGTTTTTTAAAGGGTCTGGCTGACCCCTAGGATCTTGAAGATGAGGCTCTTTAAAGATGTAGATACACCTCTGGGTATACCCCATATGTGAAGCACTTAGTGGAACTACATATCCCAGAGGGCCATAGTGCGAATGCCAAGATAACGAAACAATATGAAGACCAGACATATATTTTGTTGCTACTACCTGAAGTGTTTGTGTTTAATTTGCATTTTTTAATTTATGGTTTTACATCCATAAAAAATCTTTTCATGGCGGATTGGTTGTATTAATGGTAAAGCTAACATGTTAAAAAAGAGACATCACAGTTTCAACTCATGACTTATAGCAAATTGTGATACTATGCTTTAAAGTTACAATCTCAATGATCTCCGTTTTGTTCTCTTTGGCGGGACCTATGGCTATAAGCAGGTGGGTTTTTGGATCTCATCTCCCACAGATGACCGCTTGAGATTTTTCCCGCAGATGTCAGACGCCCAGTTCTTTATACTGCAAATGCAAAGGCTTTGATCAGTGGGACAAAGCCTCAATCACCATTCTGTTGCCTCATTTGACGATAGATACGCTTAACAAACATTTATTTAAATATCTTTAATCTTTAAGATTATTATTATTATTATTATTATTATTATTATTATTATTTAATATTTAAGATTATTACTTTAAAACTACACATCCTTCTCCTTTTCTGTCAACCCTCTCACACTTTGCAATGACATCTTTTCTCACCTTTATAAATCAGGTAACATCAGGTTTCTTCTCCTGTGGATAATGAGGAAACAACTGCTCCTGTCAAATGTTCTTGTCATGCGTCAGCTCAACACTCTTAACATGATGGCAGCACATCCAAAAACCACATTTCCTGGCTGTGTAACCAGGGACACTTAACGTTGACCTGCAAAGCGAAAATTGTGGGCTAAAGGGAGAAGACCTCAGGGGGAGAAGTGAGATGATGGAAAGTACAAAAGATTACTTTTTACATGTCTGAGACTCAGATTTTTACGAATATTAATTATTCATATATGACATACATATTCGATTTGAAAGCACATCGGATGACACCAAAAATCCCAGATCTGTAAGGGTTTCTGGGTTCTTCACATTATACTTATCTTATCCGTCGCCCACAGAGAGGTCAAAGGTCAAAGTCAGGAGATGACAGACTGGCATTTGATCATCAGCAATACTGTTGATTCCAGGTGTTTCTGGATGAAGCCAGTGCATGTATGACCAAAGACTGAAGGTCCATGATATGAAGGGAAATAAAGTTAGAAAAGCTCTTTGATGTAAGTGCCAGAGTAGGGAGCAGAAATAGGAAAAGGCACATAATAAAATGAATCACTGAAAGGGACTAATGGAACGTATAAAACATATTTTCTCCCGATTGGCCTCATTGTTACGTCTTACCTTACACTCCATAGCAGATCAGAATCCATTAAACACGCTGCATCAAATGGGGGAGTTTAGTGGGACAAATCTCATAACAATCTTAAATGTACTTTTAGTTTGTTTCAATGTCACATTCAGAGATACATCTGCATCATTAAACAGACGTCTGGAAATGGAACTCGATAGAAGACGAATAGAACAAAACAGAGCAGCAAGGACAAACGTTTTAAAACAGCGGGAGAGCCATCAATCTTTCCCCGGATCAATTTCCTAAAGGCCGGGAGATCAGGAATAGAGCCAGAATGGGGTTAATCTGTGGAAATTATTTTGTTATTAATAATAATTTCTCAAATATGTAACGGCCGAGAAAGACGGACTGTAACACTAATCAAAGCTGATGGGAGAGTCTGTCTTTGCACATCAGAAAATGTCCTCCCCTTGATTGCTTTAAGTGGTGTATGGATTTAGTTCCTATGTATTCACTCCAAGTAAAAGATGAAATGCATTAATCCCAATGTATTTCAATTAAACGGTACCATTCTTCCTCTTTGCTAGCTCAACATTTTAACCTCTAATTATTCTAATAGGAGTTTTACTCATAAACAGTTGCATTCAGTGCAATTTTACTTCCTTTGTAACTCAGCAATTTTCATTATGAAGTAAATGTACTCTGATTCAATTTAATTGCTGTGTTGCTCATAAATAGTCACAATATTATGTTGTTAATAGATTCAATGACTGTGTGTGTATTTGTGTGTGTGTGTGTGTGTGTGATTCTTGGCGAGTTAAAACATTGAAGTAGCAAAAAGCTGCCTTCATCCCCCAAACCCCTGAAACAAGCAATTATCGCTAATTTGTTCTTTTAAAAAGACAAGGGGAAGCCATTTGTCCTCGATCACACGCACACACACTTACACACATGAGCACAATGTGATAATATTCATGTCTCTACCCCCCCCTCCACAAACACTTAGGAGCTAATTATTGTTATTAGCATCATGGTTGAAATCCCTCCACAAGGACATGTCAGCACACTTCAACATCTGTACGCTCCTTTTCTTTCATCAAAGAAACGAGCGAGACTGGAGGAGAGGAGGGAAGAAGTGACACATAAAAATGTCCTGAGATCACCTTGAAAAGGCCTTAATCAAAATGTTCTACACTTCCAACTCATTTTGTTTCACACACAATGACACCATTTCACTTCAGCGGTAATTGCCTCTCGAAAAAATATTGGCTTAATATATACATGAATATTGATTTAGCCATAAGCAGCGGCACCATTCCCATTACAGGCAATGATGCTCTGATTTTACTATTATTTCCATCACTCGACCATTATTGACAAACATGTTTACTACAATGACAATATGGTAACTATAAAACATGGATTAGACTATGGCTTGATTCCCATTTAAGATGAATGCTATAAACATGGGTGAAAATCCATAAACTATGGATTAACTTGCATATAATCTGTGTCAAGGGAGCAGCAGGACTGAATAAAGGCTATTCTGCAACAATTTAATTTTGCGGTATGGTTTCCAACTACTTCCCAGGTTTGGGCCCTGATGGCAGGAGTGAGCCCAGATGTCTTTCTCCCCAGACATGTCCTCCAGCTCTTCCTGGGCAGATGCCAGATGGGACATATTCTGGGTCTGTCCTGTGATCTCCTCCCAGTTTGACGCACCCAAAATACCTTCACAGGTAAGCTTCTGTGAGGCATCCTGATCTGATGCCCAAACCACATTAACTGTCTCCTTTCAACACAGAGGGGCAGCAACTCTTCTGTGACCCTGTGACCTCCAGGTCTCTGAGATGTTTGTCCTTACCAAACGTTTACCACAATAGCTGAGAGTTGGTCATTTTTAAGGGTTAATTTGGATTCATGATAAACAGGTTCTAGGGTACGCACACCCCTAAAGCTTTTACATGTGCTGGATCAAAAAATCGAACTAAGGCAAGAGTCAAAGCACATTCTATTAAAAGCTCCCATCAATTTTAATGCAAAGTTTCCATCTCGTTTTGCCTGACGAAGATCTCTGCGAGATCCAAGCGTTGCATTCAAATTAATGGGAGCTTTGTGTGCAGATCTTTTGTTTGATTATTGCTTAAGATGGATTTAAACATCTGCATCTAAGGGTTACATCGTACCTACGTGGCTATGTTCATATTCTCTGAGGTTCCGCCATAGGATAGGCCGTAGCTGACGTGCGCCTCCTCAGTCTCAGTATAGTCTTCTCGTTTTCACTCACAGACATTTAGCATCTCCACTGTAAACCTTCTGCTTATTAAATGAAAACATCGTTAATATAGAACTCACAGAATATAATTTAATACAATCATTGAAGTGCAATTTAAATAAACTATTCATACATCTTAAGACTAATAATAAAGTTTTGAAATATAAGAATTTTACAAACACGGAGATCATATCATATATCAAATATTTGTTTGTTTACATTACAGGGCTTTTAGCAGACGCTCTTATCCAGAGTGACTCACAATGAACTAACTACAGGGACAGTCTCCCTGGAGCAACTCAGGGTTAAGTACCTTGCTCAGGGGCACAATGGTGTTGAACTCACAACCTTCTGGTTTTGAAGGCATACCACCAGACCACTAGGCTACAACCACCCGATTTAAATATCACTGGAATATATCTGTCAGAGGCAAAGCAGCGGGTGTGGGAGAAGTTCGGAGAAGCTATGGAGAAGGACTTTCGGTCGGCACCAAGGTGCTTCTGGAAAACCATCCGGCACCTCAGGAGGGGGAAGCGGGGAATCATCCAAGCTGTGTACAGCAAGGGTGGGACCCTGCTGACTTTGACTGAGAAGGTTATCGGGCAGTGGAAGGAGCACTTTGAGGAACTCCTGAATCCGACTAACACGCCCTCTATGGTAGAGGCAGAGCTGGAAGCTGATGGGGGATCATCGTCAATTTCCCTGTTGGAAGTCACTGAGGTAGTCAAACAACTCCACAGTGGCAAAGCCGCAGGGGTTGATGAGATCCGTCCAGAAATGCTGAAGGCTTTGGGTGTTGAGGGGCTGTCTTGGTTGACACGCCTCGTCAACATTTCGTGGAAGTCTGGGACAGTGCCTAGGGGGTGGCAGACCGGGGTGGTGGTTCCCCTATTTAAAAAGGGGGACCAGAGAGTGTGTGCCAACTACAGGGGTATCACACTTCTCAGCCTCCCTGGTAAAGTCCACTCCAAGGTACTGGAAAGGAGGGTTCGGCCGGTAGTCGAACCTCTGATTGAAGAGGAACAATGCGGATTCCGTCCTGGTCGTGGAACAATGGACCAACTCTTCACTCTCGCAAGGATCCTGGAGGGGGCCTGGGAGTACGCCCATCCGGTCTACATGTGTTTTTTGGATCTGGAGAAGGCGTATGACCGGGTCCCCCGGGTGATACTGTGGGAGGGGCTGCAGGAGTATGTGGTGAGGGGGTCACTTCTGAGGGCCATCCAATTTGGTGGCCTGAGAATCTCATTGCTGCTCTTTGCAGATGATGTGGTCCTTATGGCATCATCGGTCTTTGACCTTCAACAGTCACTGGATCGGTTCGCAGCCGAGTGTGAAGTGGTTGGGATGAGGATCAGCACCTCAAAATCTGAGGCCATGGCTCTCAGCAGGAAACTGGTGTATTGCCTACTCCGTGTAGGGAATGAGCCCCAAGTGAAGGAGTTCAAGTACTTCGGGGTCTTGTTCGCGAGTGAGGGGACGATGGAACGAGAGATTGGCCGGAGAATCGGAGCAGCGGGGGCGGTACTGCAGTCGCTTTACCGCACCGTTGTGACGAAAAGAGAGCTGAGCCAGAAGGCAAAGCTCTCAATCTACCGGTCGATCTTCGTTCCTACCCTCATCTATGGTCATGAAGGCTGGGTCATGACCGAAGAACAAGATCACGAGTACAAGCGGCCGAAAAGGGTTTTCTCAGACGGGTGGCTGGCGTCTCCCTTAGAGATAGGGTGAGAAGCTCAGCCATCCGTGAGAGACTCGGAGTAGAGCCGCTGCTCCTTTACGTTGAAAGGAGCCAGTTGAGGTGGTTCGGGCATCTAGTAAGGATGCCACCTGGGCGCCTCCCTAGGAAGGTGTTCCAGGCATGTCCAGCTGGGAGGAGACCCAGGACTCGGTGGAGAGATTATATCTCCTCACTGGCCTGGGAACGCCTCGGGATCCCCCAGTCGGAGCTGGAGGATGTGGCCCGGAGAAGGGGAGATTGGGGTTCCTTACTGAAGCTGCTGCCCCCGCGACCCGACCCCGGATAAGCGGTAGACAATGGATGGATGGATGGATGGATGGATGGATGGAATATATCTCATTACATTATTACATTTGTCTCACATGAAGATAAGGAAAATCTGCTAAGCAACAAAAAAGAAGACTGAAGCCTGTAATGGACAGACCCAATATCTGTGTCTTAACAGTGTCGACACTTACTAGCTGTATTTTATGGTTAAACTTGAAGAGACACAAAGTCCATATTGAGCTCACCATTTATCTGTCTGTGTTGTTCTTGAACACAATGGACAGGTCTCGGCACTTGACTGCTTTTCAGTGTCGTCCACAAAGACCCACCGGAGATGCTGCAGAATAAACACACTCGAACACCCGCCCGCCTCAGACACACAAAATTAACTGTCGTGCTCTCGTCTCTAATGCATCTGTCATATCAGGGGTAAGCCCTTTTGATCTCTCTCTCCGTCTCTCTCTGACAGCTGGCTTGCTGCTCACTGGTCCTAAATGAATTGATATTTCTTCTGGCCACTTGAATATGTCACTTGACTTCTCTGTGTAATCTTCACTCCTTAGTGACTGCGGTGTCTGCTTGTGTGCATGTGCTTTATAAAACTCGGGTAACACAGCTTTGTGCTTTGGATGAAAACACATGGCTAATAGAGTCGCTGACTGTCAGGCCGCCAAGTCAGGCAAAATGCCTCGAGACGGCCTCCATGATGAACCTGTCAGAGGTGATCTAATTTTTCCTTCAAACGCTAACAATGAAACGTAATCGCCTGCAGAAGCATGACTAATACAGTGGAAGAGGAATCCGAATGTACTGGCTGTGTGAGTGTTACTGTTTGTATGCACCTACAGTATGCCGGGCAAGAGTTTTGGTATTCTCAGCTTTCGCCAGATATTACTGAGACACTAAATGTGCCCGTCTGTATACTTCAAAAAGGCAAGAACAGAGCTTCGGTAAAAAGACGAGAAGATCTATTTAAAGCATCATTGACACATTACACAAGATTCCTGGAGATTTAAGTAAAACTTATTAGTGCCAGAAGATGCTGTTTCTATAGTCCCTCTTTAGAGAAAATGTTGTGAATTTAATGCATTGTCACAGACTATGGGAAAAAAGATTTCCTTCCCTGCAGTATAATATTTTAGGCATTCAGATTTATCCATATTCGCTGAATCTAAGATTTCCACTTCTTCTTCCGACAAGTGATAATTCTGTATTTTTAATTAATTTATTATTGACTTTTTTGTCCTCATCATTGTGTGCGTGTGCGTGCGTGTGTGTGTGTGTGTATGTTCAAGGTCAGTTTTTTGAATATCATGGTCTGTAGGTGTAACGGGCACACCAGAAGAAGCATTAATATAAATCAGTTTACAAAATGTAAATTTTCATTAAAATGAAAGAAATCATAGACCCACTCTCCCGTCTGCTTCTGGTTTTGCTTCAGTCTTTATATATCTGTCTGTCTTCCTGCGGGTCTGAGTCCAATCACTCCATGTCTCTATCAAAAGCACTCTTGAGGAATATGGCACAATAATATTCAGCATAAAATCAATGGCTTGTTTAATTTAAACAGGGAGGAAGTGGGAAGGCTGGGTAATTGCAGAGAAAGGCCCACAAATCAGCCGTCCTTGTTATCCCATTTGACGGACCATTAAACGTCTGCAGGAATAAACATTATTTTTAGCTTAACTACCAGCTTCTGCCAAGCAGTCAGTGCATGTGTTGAGGGAAAGGAATCATACAAACAGTATTTAAAACAAGACTACTTTACTTTTGAAGGAAGAAATAACCCAAAAGAATTCTCACAAAGAAAAAGTTGACAACATAAACAATAAAATGCACAATTACTCAATTCAGTACTCTCAGGGGTTTTTACTTAATCTGGAATCGCTCATGGTGGCTAATGTTTGCAAACTTTATTCGCCCTCTTTAAAGCAATTGACTCAAGAGAATCTTTGGACATTTTACGGTCACAGTGGCCCCTGATCGACTAAAGACTATATGTATATAACGGGGCAATATGACAAACAGGAATCATTGCAATATAGCCTGCGGTACGTGAGGTATCCAAAAAAAACCCACTAAAATTCTTATTTTTGTTCTTTTCATGAAAGATATTGCTCCCAATATGCACTGTAGTTAATATATGGGACCCTAACCCTATCATCCACCACAATTGAATGTTGAAGCCAAGGCAGAATTCTTTAACTTGTTATTCTGTGATGGTCACAGAACTATATTGAAGTCAATAGGAAAACCTGCAACTCATATCTTAAAACACAAAGTCAATACTTATGTTCAACAAGATATTAAGACCTCAGTGGTGAGTATCCCCTCTTCTAATGTGTGTCTCGTTGGTGATTTAGAAAAATAGTTTTTCATTATGGAGCTATTAAGACCTGAAGACAAATATACTGCGAGCTTGATTGAAATGCTCTCACATTGAGTGCCACTTGTTTGGCCCACCTCTGCTACACGCAAACCCCAAATTACAATTGTTCTGGCTTGAATGTGAGCAACTCACCACACACTGATTTAATTCTAGAAAGAAAGAATGTATTTCCAGTGGTCAAACCCATTGGAAGTAAATCCCAGCAGCAGCAGGGACAGTTTGAGTGGAAGCAGTAATATGGAGATTATTCGGACTATGAAATAGGATGGTTTTACTGGGTAGATGATGATAGAAAGAGGCCACTTCACCATCTTCACCTGACTGACTGAGGAAAGAACTCTTTCTCTATCTGTCACTGTAGTCCCCCCCCCCTTCCTGTATTTATCTCTGTTTGATAGAACAAAGCTGATGTATGTTAGATACTAATGTAACCTCCCCCAGCTCCTTTTATTTCTCACAGATAAAGAATTTTGTTATATGTTGCCCTTGATAAATGTTCCCCCGGGGAGATGTCAGAAATTAACTTTATCTGGTATTTAATTACGGTACATGTGCTTTGATGCATCTCTCACGCCGCCCTAAACCCCAACATCACCCTCCCCAGCCCACCCCCAACACTGTCACTTTCAAAGCTATTTTAAGACGATGTGTGATTATCTGTGACATTGCTTGACATGTGCCTCAAGACTGTCTCTCTCTTCACTATCTCCGCTCTCTCCCTCCGTCTGCCGCTCTCTTTCTTTCTGTCTCTCTCTAATCAAAAAGCCAAACCATGCAGACAGCTCAGAGCAAATAACAAGTCACTCCCCGCGGATGTTTGAAGATGACGAAGCGACCAGAGCGACGAGGAAGGAAATACACTCTGATGTTTCCCGGTCTTGAAGCCAACACAATATTTCAACCCATATTTTTGCATCAGTATTATCTTCCGATTTCTTTTGTCTTCATCCATGGATTTAGATTGGGCATTTGTAATGTAGCAGTAGATGTGGACTTTCCTCCAAAAGCTTAGAGTCTTAGAAGCAATCCCCCAAATGCCAGGAATTTGTAATTGTGTAGAAAAGTAGAGATCAAGCAGGTAAACAGTTCCTGAATTTGGGATTTTGCCTAAAAATCCTCATACTTGAACAACATATATATTGGAACAGATTTAGTTCCAATATAGTGTAACATCATTTACAGAATAGCCATGTCATTATGTATAGTGAATGCATCATTAATATGATACGATGGAATGAAGAAGTTTCCATGTGCCAAGATCATATTCTAACACGAGAGACAGATTTTATTTTATTTTATTGATCATATATAAGTATCGACACTCAAAACAAGACTCAATATTAGTAGTATCAATCCTTTACGTATCCATCGAGCCACCTATAGGGCCTTCCAAGTTAAGACCATTAAAAAACTGTTGGTATAAGCTTTTGCTATTTGGACTTCTTTGGCAAGAGCCGATCGATTAAGTTTAGACTCGTTTAATGTCAGGGAAAGATGATCATGGTTAAAAGAAACCAATGTTGAATGTTAGTGGGGAATGGGAAACAGCTATATTACATGTCAAAGTTACATCCTTCCAATCAACCCTTACTGCACTAAGAGCTTTCAAGGCATTGTAACAAAGTAACCAGCGGAGGTTTCAGCTAACTGATATGAGTAAAAAGAGTTTTGAGGAGATGACTAGAGAGTTTAAGACGTCCTTTAGAGCAGGTAAATGTAGATAAATAGCATGTATGCTTAAAAATGGTGTGATCTCTTAAACCCAGTATCCTAGGAGTTACGTCCATTAAGCACTTGTTTAATGTAGCGGGGAAAAAGTACGGATGTGGAAGTCGGGGTGGTGGATGGGAATGTAGAGCTTCAAACTTTCATGCAGTAGATCGGAGTTTTGCGTCTCGTCGCAGACATGCAATTAAAGTTAGCCTTTTTTATTAACTATATCCATAATCTTTCCCTAATCTTAACCATGTATGTTAGCTGACAATACTGACAATATTTGTTGCGTTGGACCGATATGTTTTCGTAGAATCGTCCGATATCGATGCTCGTCTGGCAATACAGCTGCGTAACGCTGGTTGACAAGAACACTGTTAATAAAAAAGAAATGCAACAAACTATCAAGGCTATTTTTTCTGATGAGATCTTCATTTGGCTCATCATAACTGTACGTCAAAATGGGAACAATAGGAGCAAATCTGACTGGGGTATTAACTGACAACTGGGACGTACCAATTATTTTATGATGTTAAAAATCTGCATATAGAAGAAGCATTTCTGCCTTGTTTCTATACATTTCTAACACACGTATTTATCAGCTCTCATGTATTCCTCCCACATCATTTCTTCATGCAAACTAAACTAATGACAGTGAATGTTTTGTAAATATACAGCAGTCAAGTCTGTAAGTGAGGACCGGGACAAAATCAACATTTATATTAAAGCAGGTTTAGATGGCAAGCAGTGAAACATTGATGAAATTACCCATCTTCCTCTCCTCAGATTGTTGCCCATGTATCATAGCCAGAACAAATACCACATAATTACATAATTAATCAGATCATGTATGTTTCCTTTCCCTTCCTTCATTTTTTTTGTTCTTTTGTACAAGAGTCAAATGCATGTAATCACTTGTTCTGTAATGTAATCTGATCAGGGCCATGTAATTCTTCATTTTCCAACAGCTCCCTGAAGCAACGGGATCTGAGAGCGAGATGAATGTGGCTGAGTGTCTGTCCCTCCTCTCTGTCGCTGTGCTTTGCTTTCTATAAATGTGACTCCTCCAGTGTGGTTAACCGCTTGGCTGTGTAGCTGCTGGCAGCTGCGCCTCCCGCCACAAGACAATACCTGTCCTCCTCACTTGTCTCTCCATCTATCTCTCCATCCATCCATGTTCTACTTTCCCTTTCTCCTCCCCGTCCTCATCTCCTCCAGTCAGCTATCTCCCTTCGTCTTCTTTCTCCTCATCTTCCACTCTCCTCCCATTCGGTCCCTCACTTCTCCTCTCTCCTCCCTCCCTCCCTCCCTCCCTCCCTCCCTCCAGTGGCGACACCAACCATCAGGTCCCATCTATCTGTGTTTACGTCAGCAATTAGAGCGTTGTGGCAGCCAAATGCCAGCCATGTCCCCAAGCTACACACACACACACTCAAAGGCTATGCCCTGACAAAACAGCGAGAGAACAAATCACACCATAATTTATAATCTCGCTGCGCTTAAATCTCATTATATTACAGACATATGGATTTGGCGGCATGCACGGCTGGGTGCTATAAATTCCACCAATCGTAAATTATTAAAGGAAAGCTAGAAATGACCGTCGCCTGTCCGGATTAGCTGTAAATCACACTCAAACATGGTTTGTTTAAGGAATTAAGTCCCACGTGGTGTAAAGGACCTAACAGGGTATTACTTTAGTCACTGGGTGGTAGGGAGGGTCAATTTTGAGCTTCCTTACAATATCAAAGGATTACGGGTTCAAGTCATAAAGTAGACGAGGGCTGTCTGATAAGAAACCTGGTCTTTATCTGTGTATACAACAGCAAGCTAAAAAAAATCAACTTCACTAAAGAACCTTGTGTTTCCACCCGATCACTATGTTCTACCAGAGAATGCCCGATAGCCAAAGAGCAACATAAACAAAGCAGGAACCCACAGCTTGTCATACCCGCTCCACTCTGCTTGCCTCAGTCCAACCCTCCTAGCTCAGTTTTTGAAAAAGTGGAATTCAATTTAAGGATAAACTCAGCCAAGCAAAGGTGAAAGCAGGCCGTGAGAGGGCAGCCCCGGCCCTCTGCTGTCAGCTTGGCTTTTCATTATCACTCTGTCATTTCAGTGGAGGTGTCAGGGGTTTCATAACACAAGGACATGACTCAGTTCAGATGGATGCTAAGACATCTGCAGAGTCCTGATGTTAACCTGTGTCTGCTAACACGCAATGTTGTACACTGATGTCATGTCATACAAGGTTAGGTCTGAGTGCGGGAGAAGATGGCGTTTCATCCATTTCTTGCATCCGGGAGCATACACATACTTAGAATGTTAATGTCTGCCACTTTCAGATATACAACAGCACTGCATGAAAATTGACGGCCCATTCATTTGAAATGGGTCGGTGTGCTGACCAAACAACTACTTGCAGTCACGCATTCCTGGCAGATTACTTTATAATCTCTACAAACACACGTCTGTACAGATTTTGTTATCTGAAGCATTCTGGTTTCCGTTAGTAGTCCGAGTAGTATTGACCAATCAAGTTCGAGCAGGCTTTTGGTTGAATGCAGGTTAACAGTCCGTGTGGAGAGCAGAAGAGGAATTGGCCAACAATGGGATCTCATAGCCCATCTGCTATCTTCTGACTATTTACCCGGAAACCCCGAAATATTGGCGTAACTTGGCGTAACCTGCACCTCCCAACACAGCTCCTGGCACTTTACCGCTGTGCTGATTACAGTCTGAACGGCCACTATCTTGCTCATATAATTCGTCCGACATTGGTCTGAGCTTTTGTGGACAAATGATAGATATTTTACTCCTTACTAAATATATGACTTCATTCAGCTCTTTAAACTCTTGGCATTTGAATTGTGTTGGGTTCATGCCTACACACAGAGATGTACAAGGGAAACTGCCTCAATGGATTGGTTCACCTAAACAATTTATACTCGTATAACGATTCAAACGATATTTTAGGAAAAGTTATTCCTTGCGAGTTCTCTTCAAAATAAACTTTCTTCTTCACAGGAAACTTGGTTAGGTTTCGACAACAAAACTACCAAGTGGTTTCGGAAAAGATCATGGTTTGGGTTAAGTACGGATGTTACATGACAAATAAGTCAGTATTTGGGTAACATAACTATGTAAGTGGCGTTACTTAAGTACAGAAGTTACGTGACAAATAAATCAATGTTGACCCATCCATCCTAACCTTCTCCATCTGCGTACTTTGTCGCTCTTTATACTTCCTGGTTCGCAATTACGTGGATTACATACAAATGACTTTCCTGGGATATATATATGAATCACAGTGCATTACTTTGTGTAGCTATAGCTACAACAGTATGAGAACAGCCTGACCCAAATGACAAAGAAACATTTTCTCATTTAGCAGAAATAGCCCTGCGTTAAAACAACATAATTGGGCACATGTTCTCTCACAGACATGAAATATATTCCAGGAAGTCCAGTTTGAGTAATAAATCCATGAAATTGAAAGCTTATCAAACGCCCAGGCACTGCACGGACCAGATCTTACAACTCTGGAAAGTTATTAGTGTAGCAATTTTGTCTTTCATCACAGCAATTGTGACAGTAGAAAATACTGGTGTGGTGATGCACCCCCACAGTGTGACTGGCCTCATTCAAATGAATGAGAGGGCTCTGTCTTTTCCCACAGGACTAAAGTCAGCCTCCACATTGCTTTGGATAATCCACAGAACACACTGTCAATAGAAAGGAGTCCATGGTGAGGTGTATAGAGTATCCTAACACTTCGATTCTTGAAAAGAGTTGGGCCTGTTAAACTTTAGAATTTTTTTTCAAACCAAATCCTATTTACCTCCATTATGTAAAAACTGTCCCTTAAATATTCCATATGTCTTATGCACATTCATAGTATCCCTTGCTCCTCTCATATGTGCATTGGGAATGCCTTTGCTCTAGGGCAGGGGTGTCAAACATGCGGCCCAGGGGCTAAAACCGGCCCGCCATAGGGTCCAATCCAGTAGTCCAATCGGGATGACTTTGCAAAGTGTAAAAGTGAGTTATTTTGATCATAAAGTAAAATACTGTTCGACAAAATGTTTTGTGCCTTTGTAGATACACTGTGATCTGTAAGTTGTAATTAATTAATGATCAGCTGAGGCATAATATTGTTGAAATTGCACCTCTTTTTCTTAAGAAATTTCATGTTGTTCATAATGTTTTGTAAAAAAATGAAATTGGAACATTTTCAGAATGTACGTGTACTTTTTTGCACTAAAACAAAGGGAAGAATTTGGAGTTGTCGTTATTTATAGGTTATTATGATGTGATTGTACTGGTCCGTCCCACTTGATATCAAATTGTGCTGCATGTGGCCCCTGAACTAAAATGAGTTTGACACCCCTGGTCTATAGGGAAAGAAGCACTGCAGATTCCTCAGCAGTGCAACAGGTGCTATCAAAGTGCTTCCTAGTCAATACACACAGAGGCAGCATTTAAAAACATCAGAGGGTGGGACTAAAGAGAGTGGCATTAGACTTTGAATAGAGTGGGATCTAATACATGGATGGTCTTCTTCCTCAGTCAGCCCATTGACTCCGAACTGAGCCTATTAGCAAGACAACACACTACTAATGGCACTGCTACTGCTGCTGCTGCCCCTCATGGAGACCACACACACACAACCCTCTTCACTTTTCCCACGCTATTGTTACCTACAACATTGGTGTATTATAGCGTGAAACCAGATCAAAGTTCCATAAGATAACCATCACGTGTCTTGGATGATGAACGCTAGGTGGGGGACGACATTTTTTAGGCAGAAATTGCATGGAATCAGCCTTTTTGGCACTTAGATCTACAGCGCTGGGATGAATCTGAAGGCAAAGAACAATGTATCTGCAATTATCTACAAGTTTAAACTATTAGTTTCAGGAGAATGTCATGTGAACCTAAAAATAAAATACATTTTTCCCACTAAGCGCCCTTTCCATTGCAGGTAGACATTTTTAATCCATGCAGTCCAACATTAGTTTTTACCTCAGATTTAGAAGTCTAATAGTAATTTTGTTTATATTAATGTGCTTTATTATAAGAACTAATTTTTAATAACAGTCACCTGTTTTATACCCTTTCACTTCTCAGTTACCATCAAACCAGAATTGTGTCACTACAGCAGCACTCAGTTTGCTTACAGTTATTCACCCCACGGAAGTAACCACAGAAGAAAAAACGTTAGTCTTAAACTGTTAGTAGTAATGGTCAGTTCCTCATGTGACCAGCAGGGGGGTGTAGTGGAGAGGAAGACGGGGGACAGGAGGCTTCTCTCACTTTCTCTCACTGACATGCATTATGTCTTGTCCTCCAAAAAACACACACAGAAGCACAGTATGCACAAATGTTATATTATAATTTCCCCCACAAATGCGGAAATATTCCAAGGTTAATAGTTTGTGTCTTCGTACCATAAATAAGCTTTTATCTCGTTATTTTTCCCAGATTAATTCTGAGTTTGTTAAAAATGTGATTGTAGTTGAAAGAGTATGTATGGATGGAAGAGTAGGTACAGTCAAGAAGTAATTTTAATGGAAAGAAAGAATACGCTAAATAACTTGAATTAAAATTTTCATTTCTAGAAAAATGAACCAAGACCGGTTGCAAAACAATGTTTCCTAAGAGGAAGTTTTGGAAATGTTGCACAATAAAACAGCTCACTGGTATTTGGCTTAACTTTTCCCATCATGTACTTGCTTTATTTGTAAATGTCTTGGAGGTTTTGGTTAATCAATGCTGGGGACTTTGCCACACAGCTGCCGGCTTAGTGAACTTCCCTCTGTCTCACTAACTTCAGTCTCTAGTGCGCACTTTATAAGAGTGTCTGGTAGTCCACCTCTTTTTGTTAAGAGGTGGACTTCATTGGCTTCATGGCAAGCAGTCTCTCCAACGGGTGAAAGAGAGGGAGAGAGAGAGATAGAGAGAGGGAGGAGGGGGATAATTCATTCACTTTGCGCACAAAGCGCAGTGGAAATCACCCAGGGGAACGAAACAGCAGACAGAGGGGAGAGGCAGAAGGGTGGGGGGTGTTCAGAAACAGTGTCCACACATGCACACGGACACTAGGAATAAAAAAACTAAATTTATCCTCCGATTCTTTTTCCTCGTAATTTCTCTTTATTTTGTGGAACTAGAAAAAGAAAGACACGTTTTGGTGAAGTGGGCTTTGTCATGGAGGAAATATTGTCACTACTGATTGTATCTTACACAAATTAACACTGATCCCCTGATCTCCCACAGGAGGGGAAACTGAGTGATCTTTGAAGGCGAGGAAGAACTGCTGTGCCCTCTGTCTGTGTGTGTGGCCAATTTTATGGCCAAGAGAAATAAAGAAAAAGCCCTCACATTGAAATGATTAAGAGGTAATGATTTTAAAATACAAGTGTATTGTTTTAAACCAAGAAAAAAAGGCAGATAGGTGTGTGTGTCTGTGTGTCTGTCTGTCAGTTATTGAACGACCCGAGCGCTGCGCGGCAGCACTGCACCTCGGAGCGCTCTGGACCCTGGACACCCCTCCTTCCCTCCCTCCCTCCACCACCCCCGCACTCCCCGCTCAGCCTCGCGCAGCCCAGCTCTAGCCTCACACACGTCGCTGTTGAGCACTGTGAGACCCCCACTCCCCCCTCCTCTTCCCCTCACACCACCACCACTGCCTGCCACCGTCTCTGCGATCCTGCGCTCCCCTCACCGGCTTCACTCCTCTTTCCTCTCACTGATCGTCCCTCTCGGTGTTTCAGCGCAGGGGCTGCACGCGCGATTGCGCTATTGATACCCACTTTACACTGTGTTTGTGGAAAATCAGCCTTTCTCTCTCTCTCCCTCCCTCGCTCTCTCTCTCTCTCTCTCTCTCTCTCTCTCTCTCTCTCTCTCTCTCTGTCCTCCTCTCTGGCTGCGCTTTGGTAACCTAACAGGGAGGTGTTAACTACTTTTGCTTCCACAAAGCGCCTCCCGTTATCTCCGGTGCTGCTGCGCAAGAGCCAGAAGGGCCACTGCTACTGATATTCCCACCCTGCAGAAAAAAGTTTTCGGTTTGTTGTGAGGATAAAAAAAAAGAAGAAGCCGGAAACCGAGGAGTCGTCTGCAGAAGAAGCGGATTCTGCCTCGGCGAGGTGAGTAACACCGACTGTCTTTTTGTTGTTGTTGGGTTTGAAGCTCATACAGTTTGTGTTTCCACACCTTTCTCGCGTCCCGCCGCTTCTTTTTGGTTTAGAAGCGGATTTCGAGTCCTATCAATAAACTTTCTCAGGAATGTTGCGCTTTGGTCGCTGCGCACGGTGGCGTTTCCAGGCTTAAAGAATAAATAAATAGAAAAAGTCACGGAACGGTCTGTCTCCGTTTGGACTCGGACTTTCACGCGTGTACGTTTACATGTGTTTATGTCTCTTGAGGTGTGTGCACGCGTGTGTGTGCATATTCTAGGTTCCCAAACAAGAAAGTAGTTTCTTGAAAACACTTGAATTGTTCAGTATAGTGCGCGTGTCAATGCCATTACCATCATCATACATTAGTACATTACAAGTACTGCACGGCCACACACTACAACCGATATTTAAACTTTGTACAACTGTAATTATTGCATTTGTCATTGCTTTTGATGAAAGCAAGTTATATCCTTTCAGAATTAATGATTACATCCTTGAAAAAAATATTTGAAATACAATCAAATTCTGGGAAACTAATCTTTATTATTGCTGCGAAGCTCCCGAAACATGTTCTATTCCCAGCTAGATCCTCCATTATAAACGTTAGTCAGAAGGCCTGCACTGATTCTATTTATTTAAAGTTGAGTTTTCGTTCTTCACATAAGGACAGCAGTGTTTACAGCTCCCTTTTTCATTTTTTTCGCTGGTTTTCAGTGAAAGTTACTGTTGCCTTGCAGCACTAAAGCGCTAATAATGATGAGGACATGTGGATTAAACGGCCGCACATTGGCCCTGTTTTTTTTGGGTCCAATAAACCCTCTGATGAGGCTGATTTTAATGAATCACTAACACAGATACACATTTATGAAGGACTCCTGGACCACAGCCATACTGTAATAATCCTCATAAACGAATCTGCGTTTTAATCTCGGGTCTATTTATATTCAGCCAAATGTGATTGAAGCAATTAAAATGTAGAAATGTAATTACTAAAACATTGAAAAAACTACAATACAAAACAAAACAAAGAGAAAAGTGTTTGTACAGAAAACCCTCCCCCTATAAGCGTGTGTGAATGCAAGTCCTCAAATGCGCAACAATTTATTCTCAGTTTCTCTCAAAGAGAAACAGACGGCTTGAATTCAAAAAGAAAGGCGACTCGCTGCGTAGCATGCGCGTGCACGTACACACACACACGGGCCTACACACAGTTGGGAAACACCTGTTAACTAGGGAGCCACTATAATTTACATCCTCCCCCTAAATAAGCAGCGCCCAGCCAGAGGAAGTCCCGGGGGCCTTCCGGCTTCATGGCCGAGCACAGTGAGCCAAAATCGGCTTACCCCAAGCGCCAGGTCCCGCTGCTGCTTCGTCGGTGTCACCGGATACAACATTAACTTTTCATTTACATTTTCGGCGTTCTACCGTGTCTCATCTGGAAGAAAGGATTACTACTTTTAACAGAACCCAAGATTTGGGGAAACAAAACATTTTTGGCAAACAACTTCCACGCCTTTATAACTGGAGTTTGTGTTTTTCTTTAATTTGTTTGTGACCTCGCTCCTTTAATTATTTTACGCTTTAGACATGGCGTGACATTTAATTAGTTTTTATTTTATTTTTATTTTTAATAAAATAAAGTTCTTATTTAGAGAGACGGGTGGAGACAATGAAAACCGTGGATGAGATTCCCTTACTTTTTATTTATTTTGTCAGGACTCACAACTTCTGATCTTTTATAATTGAGTTTTCTACTCCAGCCTTTATTTTTCTGCTGGTGTAGGCGCCTTGTTTTAATCACATCCATGCTGGTTTTTTTCATTTTATTTTATTATTTTGAGAACGACCTCACTGAAGCAAACAAGTGAGCAGTCTTGCCCGGATCAACGCGCCCTCCCGCACAAAGCCTCAACACCCAGACCAGAGAATAATAAAATTAGTAGTGTGGGAAAAATGCAGCGGACCTATTAGTAGTAATTTCCAAGTTGAAAAGTCCTCTCACTGCCAGCAATAAATAGTGCGTAAAAGCACACTTTTGGAGCGAAGGTGCACCCGAGGCGGGTCATTGAACTCACCGCACTGTGAAGATTGAATTATAGTTCCTCAAAAATCACAAACTCCAAACCCAGATCCAGTGAAGCCAGTGCGATGAATCCATTCAAATTGGTTGTATTGATTGTCAGATCAACCAGCCCTTCACTTCTAACGACCAGCCGAGCCTTTCCACTTCCAATACACGCGCATTAGCGAGCAATAATGATCTTTTACAAGTGGAAAATTGGGCAGAAGAGGAGATGTAACAGAAACCATATTTTCAACATGTTAAATAGCGTCATAAAAAGTACATACATGCTGACTTGTTTCCGTAAAGTTTTTAGTTTTGCATATTTCTTATTTATTTCTTATCATTATCAATTTGCTGATGAAGAAAAGCGAGCACCTGTAGCCTAATTATCCATAAATGAAATATGACATTTTTCCATTAAAGGCGATGGTACACAGCCCATTCCTCTATATATTACACACATCAGTAAATGCATTCATTGGATCAATAATTTAGATGATTAATGTTATGCAGAGTAAAGCTTTATTTCATATTTTTCCAGTTAATCTTTACACGCAGGAAGGCGGTTTTATAACAAAATTAATGTTTGATTCTTATGTTTTTAATTATATGGTAATTAGACTTTCAGACTGTGTTGACAGATTGATTTCTGGTCCATTACTTTAAGTGTTAAAACGATCATTTAAATAGTCCGATGTTTATTATTAATTAAGACAAAGTAAAGCTGCGTTTTTCTAATTTAAGCTTTATTATATTTCGCTTTATTTAAAAGTGTTTTGTTGTCTTGCTGTCATCCAGAGTGATGCACCACGTTGCCAATTTCTGTATCATTTTATTTTTTTGCTTCAGTTTTTACATCAGTGATTTACAGGCCGCCGCTTATTTCACCTCCACATTTAAACACGCTACGGAAACCTGATATTTTTTTATTGATACGTTTCTATGAAACTCAGATATTTATCTTTACTTTTTATGTATTTTAATTGTGAGTTTTCCTGTGTGTAACAATCGGTTTGGTATTAATTCAGAGACTCGGAGCCTTGGGATTACACAGATATAAATCACATGTAATGATGCCTATTTTCAGCCGGAAATATGAATTCAATTATTTACTGAATGAAACAACACAAAACGGGCCTTTACGAGTAATTCTGCACGTTTATTTTCTCAACCAAATGCAACGTAATAACCTCGATATTTAATTTAAAGTCTCAGAATGTGTTTGTTTTTTTTACTTAATCATTTAGGCCCCATCTCTTTCTACCCTTCCCAAAGGAAGAGTCTGTAGGCGCAAAGAAGAGGGGGAAAGTGTCGAGGTTGGAGGAAAAGTAGCAAAAGATGATTTGTTTGTCAGCGTTTTCGAGTCCCCCCCCCCCCCCAGCCTCCCCCTTCTCTCTCTCTCTCTCTCTCTCTCTCTCTCTCTCTCTCTCTCTCTCGCTCTCTCTCTCAGCAGTCAGCTGTTATTGCTCGCCATTGATCTCGCCTGCTCCCCTCCTTTGCGCAGCGAGAAGTGAACTAAAATTAATGTCCATTTCACACCTCTCTGCTGGATCGATGGCCGCAGGGAGAGAAGTTTATTTTAATTTGGCTCCGAAGAAGCGCCACGTCCGAGACAAAAAATCCTCCCACCTGCTTAATTATCAGGAAACCAGTTAACTTTCACTTTTATCGCCACGTAGATAATCATTAAGTAGCTGGTGGGGAGCTTCAAAATCATATTCATCAGATGAGGATGTTTTTATTAGAGGATTAGAAGCAGAAATATATTTTTTTAATGTAATGTGGATTTGGGCTGCAAGTTTTATTTAACGCCACCTCTGAGGGGGAGAACATGCAACTCACCTCTTTCCACCTGTTCTCTCTCAACACATTTCCTATAAATGTGCATGTATTCAGGCCTATATATATATATATATATATATTCCCATCTTCTCATATTTGGGAATATAAATGCGTCATGACGCGCACCCCCCCCCCCCCCCCCCCCCTCTCACATCTCCCTTCCATAACATGACACTGATAGTAAATTAACCATGGATCGCTCACTCGCGAGTTTGATGACCCCCCCTTGGTCTATTAAGTCCTATCAATATGCACTAATTCCTCATTCTTTATTAAAAGCAGAACCAACTTCTTCTTCACTCCCTCCTCCCCCTCTTTTCTCCATCTCCTCCCCCTCCCGCTCCTCCCGTGTGTGCTTTATTATTTTGTTGTGCTAATAAACACTACATGCGAGAGCTAATTTGACATGCAGACGGTAATTGAAATAAACGCGTCGCCGGTAAATAGCAAGTGTTTGAACACGCGCCGACACGAGAGCGGCTCCCCTTGGAGAGGAAGCGCGTCCTGCGCGGTGTGCATCTCAAAACTTTCTGTTATTGTTGTCTCGTTATCGCTGTTATAATCACCATAATTAAGAAGAGCCGGATGCAATCATTTAATGGATGGATATTGTAGGGCTGTCGCGCTTATCAAACCAACAAAATGGTGTGTGCCCCCCCCCCCCCCCCCCCCCACACTCAATGGAAACGCACACTGCGTTTGGGGCGATTCTGATTGATTTGTTGTTTGAGTTTGCATCAAAAGTTTTAATTTTAAATTTTTCACACACAGTTCACTTTCATGTGTAATATTTAAACTGCATTCTTGTCATTAGTTTTGTTTCTTTTTAAATACATTTCAGGATTTCTATTTATTGTTTGATGAATCAAGTCATTCAAATGTGAATGAGGGAGATTTCATCATATTTTACCAGCTAACAGAAGCAGTATAAATCATATAAATCACATCCTATTCTCTTGTCATATTTTAGAAAATACATGGAAATGCAAAAAGAAAAGAAAAAATGCTCAGCTTTGATATTAATGAGATGATTATTTACCAACAAACAGGGCAAATAAGAATCCTCTCTCTGCAAATACGCACACAGAGCCAGTTATTCCTTTTATTGATGACAGGAAAGCGGAGTCGCTCATGCCCAGTCATTTTCAATCGGAAGGAAATCAGTCCATGTACAGTAGGGGATGCAGCACTGTGTTTAATGGGTTGATTGCATTGGAGAAGGCAGTCACTGGTAATACCGTTACAGGGGGAAATATCACTTGGAGACGCGATCGGCAACAAGAGAAAGTCAAAGAATTAGCCTAATGGCGGGGGAGAGGAGTTGTGTCGGATGTCAGATACTTTCTATTCTCCATATTGCTCCGTGTCTCTTTCTCTCTGTGTCTACCCCCCTCCACCCCCACCGCAACATCATATCTCTCTCAGGTTTCCCCCCTCCCTCCTCCTCGAATCGTCAATTACACCGTGAGCCAGATCACAAGCTCCCTGCTTGGAAAATAAGCTAATATCCCCCCCCCCCCACCCCTCACACCTCCCCAGAAGACACTGTTGGTGCATTTGCGTCCATCGATTGCAGACAGGCAGTATTTGTGTAGCCTACTTATCATTTTTCTCCGTGCAGCCAGCCGGGCATCCAGGCGGGAGACTGATACAGACGGCCTGATCTCACCAAGCCATGCCTAAATACATACACCTTTATGCATCTGCATGACCACACACGAGCACTTTGATATTCACATTGTATGCTTGGCAGCCTTTTGATAAGTTAAAGATTTGGTTGTTGGTCGAGCATCTTCTGACCTCTGGCCTCCATGCAGAGCAGATCGTTCCCCATTGTTCTCATTATCATTATTAACTCCACAATAGAGGATTATTACTGCGGAATCTGTGAGAAAAAAAACAGTGTACCTGGCAACAGTTTTTTTCCTTGTTAAACTTGAGCTAATTGGCTTTCACTCGCATGCAGCCTGTAGTACAAACCGGCCAGCCAGCCGCCTGTCTGCCTGCCAGCCAGCTAGATTAGTGGCTGCTGTTGTACATGTCGGCACAGCACAGCAATAAAGAGTCATAGCAGGGTGGCCGGTGCCACACACACACACACTCAGTCACACTCCTGCAGGGCAGATAGCTCCGTCACCTGTCGGTCAGCAGAGACACACTGGTGTCATCTGTCAGGCTTGTGAGGTTTCTGTGAGTGAGTGCCTCGTCTCTGAGAATCCAAAACGTTTTGAAGTATTGTAGCTTTCAACAGAAACGGATGAATATGAGGCATAAGAGCAGATTGTCGACTCTTGGGTGTCTTTTCTAGCTACCATTTAGCTCCGTGTTGCAGCTGCAGGCATACATATAAATTGCAACATCAATCAAGCACATGGAAATGTTTCATTTCAAGTTGAAAGGGAGGGTCTTTTTTTGTAATTCTGTCCTCTGTTAGATATCCAGTGACGTTAAATTATTTCTGACAGCTTTCTGTGACTATTAATTGTTACTTTGGGAACTCTTTTGATCACATAAACTGTTTTCAAATGACATAAAAAAAAGTGCAATGCTGTACAGAATACCGGCCGATACTGCTGCACCTGACAGCAGCCAAATATTACAAAATAAATCTATTAAATGTCGTTTCGGGGAAAAAGAACGGAAATAGATGCTGGGAATTGGTTTACCAATGATCCAAAAATACACTTTGGGGGTGGTAATCTATGAGCAATGGAATGGTGTGCTTTTCCCATTTAGCCTTGTCTGTACCAGGAATTAGCTGGCCCCGGCTGAACTGGGCCTCGCTGGTGCTGCCATGAATAGAAATCCCTGCCACAGGTCAGGGCCGACTTCCAGAATGATTTTTGTCTGGCGGCCATGACTCTGTCTCCAAAATCACAAAGGCTTATTTGAGAAGTAAATCCTCTTTGCTTTTTCTGCAGGAAGTATTGCATGAATGTCACAGGGAGAGAGAGCGAGAGAGAGAGAGAGAGAGAGAGAGAGAGAGAGAGAGAGAGAGAGAGTGAGTCTGGGAAAGAAGGATGTCCCTCTTCTTTTTTCTTCTTCCTACATTAAAAAGAACACAAATGAATTGAAGTATGTTAAGTAACACATTCTACAAAATGTATGTGTTGATAGTTGACTGCTGCACAAAGCTTGCACGGTCACTCGCGCGAGCTTGTCCAATCCTTATTGATTTTGTTGCTGAATATTGCCCGAGTGCCATTATCCACCTCGGGATGATGTGTGTGTCTGTATATTATCAAATCTTACTCTAATATTTTTCACTGCCGATGCATATGTCTCCCGTTAACTGCAGCAGCTGTTGGCTGAAGCGAATAACCTGGTTACAGATTTCATATCGGAGAGAGGCGAAAGAAAAGGAAGAAACATGAGATTGGATATTTGAAATTCATTTGGAGACACAATTAGGGTTTAACAGCTGAAAGTTAAGACAAGGACAAATAATATGAGAGAAAGTGAGAGAGGAGTGGGGGGGGGGGGATAAATGGGTGTGATTCTTATTCACAAGGACATTTGAGCTTTGCCTCATGGCCAGACATGAATGAGTAGATTTCAATAGTATCGACTGTTGCATCGGACATCAGCAAACACACACGCAGATACACACACCTCCTCACGCACAAGCACAAACACCGCAGTCCGTCTGGAATACTGAGTGGACCTGTGTGCGGGTCAGATCGCGCTTTGTATGCGAAAAAAATCACACACACTGCACAGAGAGGCAGTTTACTTTCTCCGTTTCTCTCCAAGTGTCGTGACTGCAAATATTTAACTTGTGACAGCAGCCTTTAAATAGCACTGTTTTCTTTGTCTTTTGGCTGAAATGACTCTTCACAATGGTGTCTGCAGTGGAAAATATAGTTTTTTGCCATTTCAAAGACTAAACCAGTCCAAGAAAACAAAATACGCCTTTTGGTCCTATGTCTTGTTTTGTGCCGTGTTAATGTGGCATGCATGTGAGCTGCACTGATATGCATTGAGACGTTTTCTCTCATGATCAAGGACTTAATTCATGAACGAGGATGCACACTTTTGTGATTGTTAGTGGCGTTACTTCTATGAAAATGGCTGCAACTAAATAAATAAATAAAATATTTTAAATAATACATTTTTTCCAATGATATTTAATTGTTTCAATCTCAAAGGATGGCATTAGTATAACTTGCCTTTGTTGATAGTCCTAGAGGTTGATGGTTTCCTATAAATATTTATGTGGTTGATTTTTTAGGTTGGTTAAAATGTACAGTTCTGCCATTAGCCTGAAATAAGATGAGGGGTTGGGTGAAGAACGGCAAGAGAACAAGCGTGGCACAGGCTGAGGGTAAACTTTAAAGGCTGTAAATCTTTAGGGCTTTTCGGACATGAACATTTTGTTCTCGGGAGAGTTGTGTTTTGTTTTAAACACTACATGCTTCAAACTTCTGCTTATTAAATACCTAATTCAATTATGGAAGCATGCATTTACATGGTTTGTCATGCACTTAGGTCAATTTAGTTCACTTTAGTTTGTTTTTCAAAGTGTTTTATTCTTTAAAGTCTCTAAATTGTCTGTACCTGATCTGGTCTGTGTGAGTGATGTGTGAGTGTGTTCACCAGAGAGAACGTAAGAGTGGCATAAAATGTAAGAGTGGCACTTTCACGCTTGTCAACAATCTCTAAATATATACCCACGACCGGGAAGTGTGTGCTCACACACACACACACACACACACACACACACACACACACACACACACACACACACACACACACAGACATTTAGACAGGCCTGCGGTTTTGACTGCTATTCTCTATGTCTCCATTAAAAAAAAGGGAAAAATCAACTTCAGCTGCTTTACTTCCCGACAGTCTCAGCAATCACACACACACACACACACACACACACACACACACACACACACACACACACACACACACACACACACACACACACACACACACCAGTCACAGTCGACAAGACATTTTTATCACAAAAATTGGATTCCTTTTCGTTCCTCTCCAAAACTCAGCAGACACACTGGGAAACTCGATCTGACAAGTTTCAGCGCCGTGTTGGAACAGCAAAAGCGTTGGTTACACACTCAAAGCAGCCATGCAAGAAAAATATTTATTCCCACCAGTCAACAAAAAGGAAGGCTTCGATAAAACGAGTGCTCTTTGTCACCAGTGTAGTTATTTGGATCCAATTTTCCTTTTCTGCTTATGCTTCTGTCCTCCAAAGAAGTAGTCCACTGTAACGTGTGGACTTTACATAGAAGCCTTATATGGAAACCATCATACTTCTTGTCATTGGAGGCCTAAAGTGATATTTTCTATCCATAATAACACCATCAAAATACCTTCAACCGCTGAAAATCTGTCTCTGAGCTCTCTAACAAGCAAATATAATCCTATCTTTATTCTTAAAGAACAATAGTAATGTTTATGACCACAATTACAAATTATTTCCCATAGAATCTAGGGAGTTCTCCTGCAGCCCCCCTCCCGGTAGCTCATATTTCCCGAGTCAAATTCCCCATCAGAATGATGTTAAAACACATTGGTGTTGACACTGCAATTTTGCAGACTGGCATGACATTGTCACTTAAAGTGCAGATTTGACGTGAAAAGCCCTCCTCGCTGTTTGTATTTAATATCGTGCCGACAGCTGTATCATTCTTGCACACTGTAATCAAATTATGACAGCGTGGTAAATGTTCCCCTGTGACATTTTCTATTATAAAATGCATATACCCGGTGTCAGACAATGTGTGGGTGGTATCCCTCGGTGGCAAATGGGATTGTAAGTGGCACAGACTGATATTATGCGTGTGTGCGTTAGATGTAATTGCACTTGTATATTGATGACATGCATAGGTGCGTGTCAGCCGGAATTATGATTGTTGTTTTAGAGATAAGGTGAGAAACATCACTTGCTTTTAAAAGCTTTATGGCACTTCTATCAGTGTGGTATTACACGTGTCGTTGAAATACATACAGAATAATGTTTTTGATATGTGAAAGCATCCATACAAAAGCAAATACAAAAGTTAAACGCGGGCAGACGTGTGTGTGTGTGTGTGTGTGTGCGTGGGTGTGTGTGTGTGTGTGTGTTCACATATGCACAAAAGGCCAGAAGGCAGCCAGCTTGTGTCAATCACCCAGAGATTCGTACCCTCTGCTCTGATATCACACCCTCTTCTCTCCTCTCCTTTCCTTATTTCCTCTCCTCATCTCCTCTCTTGTTTCCTCTTCTCATATTTTATAGTTTCCTCTCTCCCGGCCCATTCCCTCCTCTCCTCTTGCTTCCTTTTATCTCCTCTCCCCTACTTTTATTCTCCCCTGTCCTCTCCTCGTTTCCTTTCCTCTCCTTGTTTCCTTGCCTCTCATTTTTTCATCTACTCTCTTCTCTTATTTCCTCTTCCTTTATTCTCCACCACCTTGTTTCCTAGCCTCTCCTCTCCCGTTGTGGCCTGTAAGGGAATATCCAGTGTCCTCTTATTGGATTGGCTGCTTCACGTTAGCGGCCCTTCACTTGCCGCCCCTCGGCCTGCTGGGTAATGATAATAAAATTGAAATATCCCGGTACTTATCAGTGTATTACCTCGCTATCAACACCTCAGACACACTCCTACTTTAGAGGTTATACAGGAGAAAGAGTGATCTGATATACAGCGCGAACAGAGAGAGGACACCGGCAGAGAAAGTGAGAAAGACGGAGAGAGGGAGAGGAGGAGAGGGAGTAAACTGATAGACAGAGAAAGGGATGTGGAGAAAGAAAGACAGGAGTTTTGTCATGGCTACATTTTCAAGGTGCTATTTCCAGGATGGATTGCGGTAGTCAGGGAGGAGAGGGTGAAAAGAGGAGGTGGTGGAGGAAGAAGAGAGGCGGGTAATGTGACTCTGTGGCATCTGTCCAGACCAGAGGCGTGTTAGCGTAAGCCGTCCTCAACACTCCACAGTAGTCTACTGTACATTTGCGGTAATGTAAAACATCTCACATCTCCCCATCTCTCTCTGTCTCTGGGCCCTCTCCTCTCTCTTGGCAGTTGTTGGCGTGTGTGTGTGTGTATGTGTGTGTGGGAGGTGGGGGAGTGTGCCAAAGCCGAGATCAGGTTTGGAAATTGATTTGAATGAGTGTTGTGGACAGCTGATAGCTATAAAAGATTTTCTCCTTTCATTTCCCTGGGAGTTTCTCCTTTGATGTTGGCTGGTAGTCAACGCAGCTTTGAAGCTCGTCGAGAGCGGGCCGCTACTTGATACCGTGTTTGTTGTGTGTTTATGTATGTGTGCACATGACTTCGTGTTTGACCTTTTTAAAGTTATATTGGTGTTGAATTTTATTCACGGCAGCGGTGACTTTCATGATATGGTTTTTTTTCCTAGTGCTAAATGGCATTTAATTGTATCTGATTTAATAAAATGATGTAAAATTACTCATGATAACCTATTTGCATGTAAGCCGAACTGAATGATTATTATTTTTTAATCCAGAAACCATGCGCAAAATCCCACAATCTCTTATGTACGACAAGCACATCTTCACCTGCTCTAAATCTTGAACATATTGTACGCTTAACATGCCACCTTCAAATTGCCCTTTGGGGATAAATATCTCTGAAATGTTATTTGGTCGTTTTATCGGCTGCCTCTCTGCGTTCCTTCGACCGGCCAATTGCACGCTCCAATCTAATCCCCGGGAGGGAAGATTCTAGTCAGTTGCCACGGATGCCGGGGGGGGTCGTGAGGTCAAGTACGGCTAATTTATTCACTCAGTCAGATTTCCTCTGGCTCGTGGATGGCAGATGGAGAGGTCTGATATGATATCACCCATCTGAATCACCCGAGGGAGAAGAGTGCTGGAGAGACGGGAGGGAGGGAGAGATGGAGGGATGAGAGGAGAAGAGATTGACAGGGGAGATGTAAAAAGAAAGGGAGGACAGATAAAATTTGGCGAATTAAAAGTGGTTAGATAGAGAGATAGGAGAGAGAGGGTAGCATTGCCTGCAAGAGTTCAGCTCGACACCGAGTCGGGTGTCAAGCTAAACATTGAGCCACATGGCATTTTATCAGATGTGTGTGTGTCGGTGAAATATGTGTACGTGCATGTGTGTCCTTATCTTAAGACAAGTGGTTCTGGTCCAGTAAGATCCTGGGAGATGGTAGGGCTAAGCGGCTTAGACCGAGATCTGAGATGGAGGAGGGAGGGAGGAGAGATAGCGCTAGGGAGATGAGAGGAGGAGATGAGGATGGAGAGAAGAGGAGGAGGAGATGGACAGATTAGGAGGATGGAGGACGAGGAGGGGACATTTGGAAAGAGATGAGACGTGGAGGGCTGTAGAAATCGCAATGGAAAGTTCTGATGTGGAAACAGTTTGGGGAAGTTTTTGTAAAGAGCAGGAGGAAAAGGGGAGGGGGAAGTGGGAGAAGTTTGGGGTTTGAAATAGTTCTTGGTTTTTTGTCAAAGGGCAGGGATTTACAGGATTTGACCAACAGTGTCAACTGGAGGACACTTTTTCCCAAGAGGTTCTAAATTTGTGGCTTTAACAACAGCGTCCGCTTAAGAACGCTCCGTCCCCAAAGGTTTCGACTTCAAGCCTTGACTTCCAGACGCTCCTTTATTAAAACATTTTCCACTCCCAGACTTTCCACTACATACAGATTGAGGTCAAGATATAGATCTTTGTCAGTTGAAGAAGCAGCACGCCTCTTGTCTCTGAAAGTATCTATCATTAAGAGAAGACAAGGAGGTCTAAGATAAATGTGAAAGGGTGCGCATAGGGATGTGAATTTTTAATAAGGATGAGCTGATTTACGCACTTTTGTCTGCACGGATAATATATTTTGATGGCTGTCCAGAACAACAGAAACCTCAAGGAATGTGTGAAGGGAAAATCAGTCAAACTAATTCTTGTGCTTTGTGTCCCCTCAGTTTGGTGACCACATGAAGATGAGGAACCAGCTTTGACGACCTACGGATGTCCACCCCCCCTTCGGACCATTCGGCTTCGGCAACACATTCAACAAACTTTCCAAACGGAAGGCTTTTACTGCTTAATACCCGGGAGGAAAAACGTGACAATTTATTGTATTTATCCTCTGGACTGAAGTCGTCCAAACTGTGAAGTTTGTCAAGGACTGAATATACCCAACAGCACTTACCTGGCATGGAATGATCTGGACTGAACTGAGCTCAAGTGAATTTGGCTGGAGACAAATTAACTCACTTTAGCTCACTTAAGAGAAATGAACTGAATTCAAGCCAACTTGAACTGACGTTGGCTGATTTCTTTAAGAATACTCTTCTTTCTTACAAACGGCTGTTTTCTGAGCCCCATCCTTCAAAAAGCCAAATCCCTTAAGTCTCCAACCCAGATTCCCTCACTTCCTCACACCCTTTCCAAGGATCTTGGACATTGTCTCAGATTGTATTGAGGAGGAATAATCTCCTCCTCCCCTAAAATCGTTACAATTTCTTTCTTCCTTCCAAACATGGATCTCCACAGGGCAGCATTCAAGATGGAGAGCTCCTCCTACCTGCCCAACCCCCTGGCCTCCCCGGCCCTCATGGTCCTGGCCTCCACTGCTGAAGCCTCTCGGGATGCCTCAATTCCCTGCCAGCAGCCACGTCCATTTGGGGTCCCCGTTTCTGTGGAGAAAGACGTCCATTTGCCATTTAACAATGGTTCTTACACTTTTGCATCAATGTACCACCGCCAAGGCGGAGTCCCACCAGGATTCCCCAACAGGGATTTTCCTCCATCCCTCCTCCACCTCCATCATCAGTTTGCCCCACCTAACCTGGACTGCTCGCCAATCAGTATGCTGAATCACAGTGGGGTCGGCGCCTTCAGGCCTTTCGCCTCACCTCCGGATGATCGGGACGGAGTGCCAGGCGGGTATCAGTCTGCGTTCACCCCAGCCAAGCGCCTCAAAGGCTGCCTGGATGCAGATGCTTCACCCCACCTGCGGTACTCTGATGCGGAGGGGAAAGAGTACGACTTTGGCGGTTCCCAGATCCCTCCTGGAAGTTCGCCCAGCAGCGCCCTGAAAGCAGTGGAGGACAGTGGGAAAAAGATCTTCGCTGTGTCAGGCCTCCTGTCTGATCGAGAGACTTCCTCCAGCCCTGAGGACCGCATTGAACGCTGTAAGTAACTATTGATAGCTGTTTTACATTGCACTCAAGGAAACTAGAACCACATTAAACACATTGACAGATGGGTCACAAATGATAGGCAAAACATGGAAACACAACATTACAGGGCACAAGGGGTCACTGAAGGATTTGATCATATGCAATAGACTTTGCAGTCATTTTGGAGCAACATGTTAGACAGTGCTCTCCACCACCTTTGAAAAACACATAATAAGACAATATCTTTTGGACAAATAGTGTTTGTCTCTCCAGTACAGTTCAGAGTTCAGAAAATCCAGGCTTGTCATTAATAAGGCTTTATGGTGAGTTTTTGCTTAAATGCATATTTGTCACCCATCTGTATAGAAGAATACCTTGTAAGGGATATTAAGAAAAATTCTCGGAACTTATTGCACAATGAGCTCACATAACAAAACATTTACACTCAAATCACAAATACTGACACATGCTCTCCTCCAGTGCAAACACAAATCAGCCCCAAATTGCTTTTGTAGTGATACAAAATGATATGTTGTGCAATTGGTATTGGTAAAATGAGGGGTCAGACCACAGCCCATTACGCATTTTCTTTCAGCTTATTGGAAATGTTTGCACTGATGTATGTTCTCCGAAACACAATGTCACACTTCCAATACTCATCCAACAAACAACTTAAACCACCATATTTGTAGGGTTATTCTACAGAAAGTTGTAATAATTAAACCTGCAAACAGAACACATGCACAAACCTATACAGCAAGACACACAAACACCCAAATCTAATTCTAACTCTCAAATTAAAACCAAAGTACAACTTGCTGCAATTTGTAAAATAATGCAAATGTTGACACACCAGCATCACACACGCCAATAAACAATCCCATCTATGTTCTCTTGTCATCATCTCTCCTGGCTCCCCCTATCCTTGTTTCACAAGTCCACAAGCTCCACTGGTCACATTAGCATTCGCCAGTGGAAGGATGCCATTTGGCCCTCACGCACTGGGAATCTGATTAGTGTTTGTGTGTGTGTGTATGTGTGTGTGTGCGAGTGACTGGTTCAGAGAGTGGCCATGCTCTTTGCCATCAGCATTCATCATTGCTCCACGCTGGCAGACCCGTTGCCAAAAGATTTACCCACATACCCCAAACCTTGGCAGGCCGTTTGTGTGTGTGTGTGTGTGTGTGTGTGTATGTGTGTGTGTGTGTGGGTGTAATAAATAAGCGGTGGGAGAGGGGTTGTAAGAGCTCCAAGCACAAACCCACAAACACTCTTCCAGACACACAAACAGCTCTCAGCATGAGCACCGACATCTCCTACACATGTCAACAAGCTGCATCGGATCTCACTGACAAATTAGGAGAGAGACAGGCAGAGACGTGCCTATAGTAAAAGTATAGTATGTAGAAAATCTGTCTCC
Organism: Cottoperca gobio; assembly: GCF_900634415.1. Classification (NCBI taxonomy): domain Eukaryota; kingdom Metazoa; phylum Chordata; class Actinopteri; order Perciformes; family Bovichtidae; genus Cottoperca; species Cottoperca gobio. The sequence goes on from NC_041371.1 coordinate 17,653,347, forward strand.
TTTCTTCGTCATTCTGTCTCTCCTTTCTTGAATTCACGTCATCTCTCCTTTGTTGTCTTAACTTCTATATTCCTTCTTTCTTTCTTCACTTCTTGCGGAAGAAGTAGAGCCTGTGTGTGTGTGAGTGTGTGTTTGAGGGATGCATCCTTGATGGAACACATGAGAGACAGAGGCGACGACCTGAGACTGATCCGATAAAAAGACCACCGCAGGAGAGACTGAGAGGGTGAGAAAGAGAGGGATGAAAGAAGGAATGGAGAGAAGGAAATTGGGAAAATGACACCCGGTGGCCGGCTGAGGAGGAATGAGAAAGATATCAAAGAAGCACATAAAGTGAGAGAGGGAAAGGGACAAAGACAAAGAGAGAAGAGTAAGAAAGAAATGACAACTCGCCTACGAAATTGGATCCAATTGTTGTCTCATTAGACTGCTAATTTAAAACCTTTTTCACATGCATTTGAAATAGACCTTTTTCCGTTTGTGGCGGCTTTGAGCGAAAGCTACTGGAGCTCAAGAGACTTGTGGTTGTGCCATGTTATCACTACAGATTTGTGAGCACTAAGACGGGCCAGAAATAGAAGAGGAGATGGGTACAGGGCTCCTGTGCTGTCTTTTGGAACGGCTGGATCTGTATCTAATCAGGTTAAATCTTGGCACAAGTAGCCTCCAGCTCTACCATAGGCTTCTAATGCAATTGGATGTGCAGAGGCACTGCTTACAGCAAAGAATTATGGGTTCTCCTTCACTGGTTTTGGCTATCCAGTGGAGGCGTAAAGAACAAACAACACTTTGGTACAATCCCATGAGAACAGTGCTCTCGCTGCTTCACACACACATTAGCTAACTAGCAGCCTTCGTGCTGCTTCACACATACCTCTCGAAAATCTCACAGAGAAAAAAGAAAAGTTTATAATGCTTGGGATTATACGGTGTCATACAGAGATTCTGCTGCAAAAGATTTAATATTTTTGGCAGGAGTTTGACCATGTACATAATGGCAAACAAATAATTGAAACAAGTAGATTAAGTTCAAAAGGTTTTCAAAACATGGACTCTCAAAATCTTTAGGGTTTCATAGGCTACATAGTTTAACTCGCAAGAAAACACCTAGTGCATATCATGGACTTTGAAACCATGTATTGGATGCAATTTAGTCATTAAAATGCTGATACGTCTTTACTAAAACTAAATTGCTCAGTTATAATGGAGATAGCTTGGTTTTGAAAAAGGTACTTTTCAAACGCATTCCCACCTAGTAGTATAAGTACAACTTCAATTATCCAGTTAAAGGAACAGTTCACGCCAAAAACATAAATACACACGTTTCTTCTTACCTGTAATGGAAAAATAAATTTAAAAGAAACTTGACAGTAATGTCTCTTTCCAGTAACCTGGTTACTCAAGATAGTCCAACGACCTTGTGAGAATTTTCCCTATTTTCTTTCTAGCAAACTACACCCACAAGGAGTGAGAATAAGCCTTGTTCTCGCCATGATAGGTTGGTAGATTGGTGATAGGATTGGCGGGTAACTCACCGAAACAATCTAGATTGAAAAATAGCATAGCAGGTAAGAGGACAAATATGTATTTTAGATTTCTTTTATGGTTAACTACCCCTTTTAACACCTGCCCTGCAACTCAATTTCAGGCAACAGTTAAGCTTAAAAAAATAGAATGCATAGGGCTTTAAGTGACCGTATCTTACATGTGATGCAGATTCTTAACACCGCTACGTCCCACCCGTCTCACATCCATTCATTTACATCTTGAGTATATGTGTTTTAGTTCTATCCTATTACAATCCAATCATTTTTTTATGCTAGTTAATCCCAGGTGTGAAGGTGATCCTTTCTTCTTAGATTCACACAAAAAAATTAAATTGGCATTAACACGGCTTCAAAAAACCCAACAACCCTAACTTCCCTGCATGCAATTCTGTCAAGCCTGCCACTCCAAGCAACAGTGGCCTACTCGGTGCTAAGCCTTCCAAAAGCCCTCCTCTGCACCGGCAGGCACGATGGCTGTTAACTAAACCCGCTAACCTGTCAGCCGCTAAACCTGCACATAAAGGCCCCATCATGCCTTAAGAGGACTATGCATGTCATATCATTGTAAAAGCTATTAACATTTACTGTATTCACAGTGTAAGGTTTTAGCACAGGAAAGAAGGGGTACAAAGCAGAGGAGGATTTTTGTGCGTATACAGTTGAAGAAGAAAATGGAATTATGGGATGTGTGATTGGAATTAATGGCATTGTTGACAAATGACACAACCCCCCCCCTCTCACTTCGCAGTGCACTTGTTTGTTTGTGGAGGGGATTTGATGTTTTTGCACGACGTGTCAATGTGAAGCTCTGTGTGTGTGTTTGTGTATCAGTGTCAAGCACGTTCCATCATCTTTGTTTTCTTCTGCCTCTTGCTCTCCTTTTTTCCTTCACTTCCTCCCTCCCCTTGTGTGTGTGTGTGTGTGTGTGTGTGTGTGTGTGTGTGTGTGTGTGTGTGTGTGTGTGTGTGTGTGTGTGCACCGCCCCATATGAGTGTGTGACAGCTGTAGTCTGTTTGTTTACATTCTCTCCGCTCTCCACATTTACAAGGCTGAGAGATTTTCTGTGAACCTGACCCTGAATGCCTAACCCAGCTTCCTCATCTTCCTTTCTTCCTTTCCCTTTTCGTTCTTTTTTTCCCCTCTCAATGGTCATTTCTCTGCGCACACAATTAAGAAATACACTAAATAAGATTCAAAAATCAACAAGAAGACATATGTGCAACTGAAAAAAGAAACAAAAATGGCTGCCAGGGAAAGAAATAAAACAAATTCTTTCAGCACAGAGAGAGGAGAAAGAACGTATGAGGCAGGAAGGGAGGGAGGGGGTGAGGGGGGTGAGATAAAAGAAGGGATAAAAGCAATAAGAAAAAAAAGGTTGTAGGAAAGAAGGAAATAGGGAGGACGGTGTCATGGTGAGCTGAAATGCAGATCCCATCTGCCTGACTGACATAAAAGCAGAGGAATTCTTAAGACAGTACACCAGACAGGTAGATGTCGCTGAATTAGTATTAGTACTTTCGATTTGCTTTAGTCAAATCTCTTGACAGAATGTCGCCTCTTAGACCTGAACTGATGACGTCTTGATAAAAAATCCAAGAAACTAGAACTAAAAACTTGCCTGGCAACCTGTTCCTCGTATTCCCATCAACATAGCAGTTTCAACATTTAACAGAGTGCATCACACACAGCTGTTAAAACACACCGCGAGAGGCCTCCTCTTCATCCTCTTCGCCTTTCTTCTGTTCTTTTTTTAGCGATCTTTGTTTATGTTCATCTTTTTTTCCCTCTTCCACAGAGCAAATGTCATGTGTGTTGTTTCTTTCTGGGGATGAAGTAGACCAAATGTTTGTAGCTAAAAAAAAAAAAGTAGAGGAAAATAAAATAATGAAAAGAGAGTTCTCACAAAGGGAAGATGGATGATAGTCAAACTGATGTTGATGGATGACAAACAGATTTTGTTCTGAATTTTGTTGTCCATTTTTAGTGCTAAGCAGTCATAACTGTGGGATTTCTGCGCTCCACTTCCCACACATTACCTGTCAATCAAACCATGTGGGTGGGGCTTCGACCCTCAATCTCAGTTTTTTTTTTTAAACCTAAAAATCCTTTACTATGCTTTCATCCCCTGCCACGGCATGTGAAGAGTTAAAAAATCTGCCAAGGAGAGAGAACGCTCATCCTTCTCCTTGTCCTCACAAAAATCTGCCCTCCTCCACCTCTCCCTCCCCCCTTCCATCTCTGCCTGTCACGGTCTAGTGGCAGGGTTAAGTTAAGTAAGAGTGTTCTAATAATTAGGACTGGGACTCGCCTGCCTGCCTGCCTGCCTGCCCGTGTGTGTGTGTGTGTGTGTGTGTGTGTGTGTGTGTGTGTGTGTGTGTGTGTGTGTGTGTGTGTGTGTGTGTGTGTGTGTGTGTGTGTGTGTGTGTGTGTGTCTTCCTGTCAGTGCTTAGCCAGATGTTAAAAGGCTTGTCCCTCTCATGTTGCCTCCCTGTCAGTCCCCCCCCCCCCCCCCCCCCCCCACACACACACACACACACACACATCGGGTACTGTCCTACTTGTGGTGGCTTTGTTTACCCCCAAGTGTGTGCCCTTCTGCCCTTCTGGCAGCTCCCCCTGGGTGAGGACTGTGTGTCTGTTTCCCTGTCAATACCAGCCTTCATGCATCTGATCCATACAGTCCATACATACATAGGATAATGGTGTTTTCTATTTATTGTAATTTAAAGTTTTCTCTTTTGCTTTTAGAATTGTTTATTTTTGGGCTGTGGAAATATTCTCTTTCCATCTCTCTTTCAAGCCGGTCCCCTCCCTTTCTCTCTCACTGGGTGGCAAGCAGCAATTGTCTGTGTGTGTGTGTGTGTGTGTGTGTGTGTGTGTGTGTGTGTGTGTGTGTGTGTGTGTGTGTGTGTGTGTGTGGGTGTGTGTGTGTGTGTGTGTGTGTCACTTGGTGTGAGTCGTCTTGCGGTCATTGTTGCGACGCTGCAGATCAAGGATTAGTCGCTTCCTGTCGAGCCTTTTGTTGGCCCAGCCACTCCATTTGGACACAGATCACTGTGTGTGTGTGTGTGTGTGTGTGTGTGTGTGTGTGTGTGTGTGGAGGAGTAGGTTACACAAATGAGCCGCTGGAACTGGTGTAAGGCAAATGAAGGAGAGCAGATGAGATGAGAGGATTCCCTCTGTGGCGCCCTGCTAACTATTCTCTAGCTTCAAAAGTCATTTCATTTTTTCTTTTCTTATAATGGGACTCTTTTTTCTTAACACCTGCTAAGATGGTGTCATAATACTTCACCTGCTCCCACTGCTGTTTGACTCGATTCAGAAATTGGAAACATGGAAAAATCAGGTCGACCACTCTGAAGACAGGATGCATTCAGGGAGTTCTCAAAACAGGTTGCTTTGAAGGGGAAATTAACCAATTCCTGTAGTACAGAGACAGTCTCTCTGTCTCTCTCCCTCTCTCAAACACACACACACACACACACACACACACACAGACACACACACACACACACACACACACACACACACACACACACACACACACACACAGGCCCAGGTCGGTAACGTCCCGAGTTCCGGAATTCCACTTTGTTCCCCTGGTGATGTCAGCTTTGGCCAATAAAACCTCCTGCGTTAAAACTCCACTGAGCCTCATACAACCACAGCACACCTGGCAACACAACACACATTTAGCTTTTAATATGTGTACACGCACGCACGCACACAAGCTCACATAATGTCATGGCATGCTACAGCCCGTAACGCACCTTACTGCCCTTTACATTTAGTGACACTCGGTGGATTATTTCACAAAAGTAAATTTTCTAATGTAAATATCCAGTGCCATCTGTCATTGCAAGAATTTCCAGTTGTGGTGAATGGGCTCCACCATGTTTATCCTCTTCAGTAGAGAAGCTGTGGTAATCCTCTAAGTCATTGTTTAACTTTACCAAAGAAAGTGTTGATGTGTATTCTACTCTATACATTGCTACATGTCGTACCTTCACGTCCGCAAGTGTTCCTGCAAGTCTGGCAGAAGCTTATTTCTCCAGACACCTCCTAATGCAGATGTGTTGAAAGATTCTCCTCAGTCTGCCACTGTCTCGCTTTCTCTTCTCATCCCTTCCTCCAAGCTTCCCTTTTCCTCCATCCTTCTCCTCCCTCCATTCTGTCCTCATCTCCTCATCTCCTTCTCTCCTCCTCACCCCCCCTCTCCTCTCCTCAGTAATCTAATCTGCAGCCAGTTTGTGGATGCAGTCTAGTGTGACAGGCCTCCCCCCCCATTTGCTTCTCTCACTTTCACACACACGTACACACACGTACACACACACACACAAACAGCAGGCCCGTTTCCAAAAAGCCCACTTGCTTGGAAGAGACCACCCCTCCCTGTCTTGGTCACACCCTCTTTAATATTGAATTATTCATCAAATCTGATTGGTTCCTGCTGATGGCGGCCATGATGCGAACAAACAGTTTGTGTGTGTGTGTGTGTGTGTGTGTGTGTGTGAGAGAGGAAGGGGGGTTCGAGATCGTTAGCTGTTCTTAACGCACTGTCGCTCCACAAAGCTGGACTGGCCCGTTACGTAGCACACACACATGCACACACCTTGTTATTTTTTTATAACAGCGACTAAACCACTTGCACCTGTAGATTTGTTGGAAGTGAAACACATCTTTAAATATCGCATTATGTTTTGACAGGGAACCGTTCTTTCCCTGAAGTTGAAAGTTAGCAGGTAGTGATCAGACATCCGTGTGTATCTTCTCATTTCTTCTTCCTTGCTACTAAAACTTACAGCCATCCCAAGAGGAACAAAGCTTAGCATCAGCTGCAAAAAAAAGCGTCTAAAGTCCCTTAGAAAGGTGAAACAAATCAATAATGGGTGTTTGATATGCATGCCAGAGTGTGTGTGAATGTGTGTGTGCGTGCTCATATGATTTGCATGCACCAGAATCAACACTATTCAATATTAGGAGTGCACTCTGGTAGCGGCAAAGGTCTCATTGAAGTCTGTGTATAAACAGGCTGTTTTATCTTTCATTTCCTAAAATAATGTCTTATTTTGATCCACTTTTCATAGAAAAATTCTAGTAAAATGCTAACATTACCATAACAGCCATGAAGTGCCCCAACCAAAAGGCCATCTGAACATTAAACAGGGGTGTCCATTCTATGAAAAGTCCCCTGCTTGTCAGACGTCTCTTAACGGTGCCTGATCAGGTTTATCCACAACATTCCCTCTACCTCTAGTGTGTGTTTGTACGCGTGTGAAATTGCATTCCCGCGGCAGGCTTTGTTAAAGGCATAAACAGTCGATGATCACGGATTTGCCCGCACTTCAGAAAAAGACGCGGATAAAGAAAGGATGAGTGTGTCGATGTTTGCGCACGTGTGTGTGTGTGTGTTCGGTATCACGGATGCCTCGCATGGCACTTCACGTTGACCCTGCGGTGCCGCTGCATATCTAAAAGGCATTAGAGGGGCGTACAGTCTTTATGTGCAAGGTGTTTTTTTTCTGTGGCACACACACACACACACACACACACACACAATCAAATCTCAGGTTTGAGTTCAGGTTGTGACTTTGTTGCGGGTACATTTTCCAATGAAGAAACTCAAGTTCCTCAAGAAACACAAGTTGCTTCTTCAGACTCTTTTCATCCTCATCCTCCTTATTCACACCCTTCTCCATCCCTCTATCCCTCCCCCCCTACCCCTCTCTCTCTCTCTCTCTCTCTCTCTCTCTCTCTCTCTCTCTCTCTCTCTCTCTCTCTCTCTCTCCCTCTCTCTCTCTCTTCTTCTCCCCCGTCACCGGGTGTGTGTGGAAACCCAGCCCACTGTTGAGCAGATGAATAATTTAGCGGTGTGTGTATCATCTGTTTACCGTGCTAATCCATCTGTCAGCAGGCACCTATCGATTCGCGCCTGCCTGGTAATTGTGCATCCGCGCCACGCGCACACACAGATGCGCATACACTAAACACTTACATTCATTACTACGTGCACACTCGCGTATCTATATGATGTGCAGGTTAGCTCATATTCAGAACCTGTAGTCGTCAGCTGGCCCCCTAGACACTTAATTTTCATCGAGTGAAACTGATTTTAGGGTCAAGGTCACGAAAAACACTCATATTGGACGCAACAGCTTTAATTCAGTTCAGGGTTGTTGTTGTTTTTTGCAGATGTGTAAGTGTACGATTGTTCTTCATTGTCAGCTAATGTTGGGTGTGCTTCATGTACCTGCAAATACGTACAACCCATACAACCACAGTTGGAAAAAACTCAAAGCTTACTGGACCACAATGAAAGGTAGATGTTTATATTAGTTTTAGATTTAGAAATAAAAAGGAAATAACATTTAAAATCTGACAGTGAAAGATGGAAGTGGGTAAAACTAAGGGAAATAATAACATGTGTCCTTCTCTCCTTCGCTGTTTCAGTTCTGACTTTGGTCTTTAATACCCGTCACTGGCTCACTTACTGATTCTATAGGTTTCAGTATATTCTTTAATCATCTCACTTTCCATCCCTCCATCTTTGTCTTTCAATTCCTTCTTCCTCTCTTCATCTGTTTTGCCTTCAGACTGAGAAGACTTCCAAAGACTTGCTCCCCTCTAGATTTATCTTGTCACCTCAACACAATTTGTGACATTCTTTAGAATATGTAAACTTCATCTCAACAGCTGCAATATATTCTCTCCTTTTCTTTATATTAAAGAATCAGTATTTGGACATTTACTGACAACAGAGTCCATACTCATGTAAATACTACCTAAAATGACTGAAGATTTATTAAATGCTGAAGTACATTATGAAGATAAGATTGAGATAGAAATGAACATTTTACATATTAGTAGAGAGACAGTGGGGGAGAGAGAGAGAGAGAGAGCGCATAATGAATCCATGGGTGACCATTGATGGTTGTAATTATCAAATGGCTGGTTTTAAAAGCTCATTGATTGATGTCATTAGCTCCATGAGTGATTACTAATTGCTGCTAACCACACAGGACGCATACACGCATATACACACAGAGACACACACACACACACACACACACACACACACACACACACACACATATTTAAAGCATTCATTAAACACAGACTTTTGATTTGATCATCGGCGAACAGATGAGGAGTGATTGAGGGACTCAGTTAAGTAAAAGAATGTAAAATCTTGCGACGAGATTTTTAAGATTTTTTAAAGAAACCATCACTTATTTCTCTTAATTAATATGATCCATTTCAAATGGCCTTGGGTCCTTTGATCAGCTTAGTCATCACATCCATTAGATGCCATTTTGAATTATCAAGAGTCAGAATATCCAGCATTTAAGGCTATTATCTACTTAACCCTGTGGTGTTTTTGTGATGTCAGGACTCACTTACACCCAATTTACACCTGTTCGGCAATAAAAAGCAGTGATGATTTACATTCAATAAGCAGTCTTTATAGATTCATGTCTTTTTGATTTTATGGACAAAAAGCTCTTATTTCAACCATGTTGGCATGTTTAGCATAACATTTTCAAATTTTTGTAAAGCATTGCCAATAAAACCCCAAACTGTTATACAATCTGAAGCACCCACTGACCCCCACAAATTTTTCCTTGGTTTTTTGCCTTCTGAATCCTCCCCTGCTCTTTCCTTTTCCATTTTTGGAAGTTGACAATATTATGTGTTATGCTAGAAGAAGAAATCCCTGCATGGATTCCAATCATTTAAAATGATCACTTTGAGGCCATCAGTTACTTCCATCACTGCTTGGTGTTCATCTCTTTTCGTGGTTTTTGTGCTAGCAGGGGAACATTGGAGTCAGGTGGGTGAAAACAGTTGCAATAAGTTGCTTTGATGGGAGGTAAAAGTCAAGCGCAGGGGGCTAATCTAGTACTTGTACTTCAGTTTAGGTTCAATTGTAAGTCTGTTTTCATCCTCATGCCCCGCACTCTCTCTTTGTGTTGTGTGTGTCGACAAGTGACAACACTTGCTGTAGGTAGATTGTGTTTTGATTTCCAAAGCAGGCTTCCACTTCCCTTCCCTCACACACACACACACACACACACACACACACACACACACACATATATACAGTTTAGGCGTACACACGCACTCAGCGTGGTACGCAGCAGGGTTCATTTCGATGTGGAACGTCTAATATCACATCCCTGCGGCAAAATGCTCGGAATTCTGCCCTCCTGGAGAAGCATCACATCTTTGTGTGTGCGTCTCCTTCCATCTGTTTGTATCTGCGTGTGTGTTTCTTCATCTATATGTTTGTGTGTGTCTCCATCTGTGTGTGTGTGTGTGTGTGTGTGTGTGTGTGTCAGGGGGTTTTAGAAGCAGGCAGGGGCTTAGCAGAGCAAAAGAGAGCAAATCTGTCAGCTCTCCCTGGGCAGACAACCCTTCTGACCCTCATTCAAAGACATATTGATTCTCCTCTACACCCAACAGGGGAGTGTGTGTGTGTGAGTGTGTGTGTGTGTGTGTGTGTGTGTGTGTGTGTGTGTGTGTGTGTGTGTGTGTGTGTGTGTGTGTGTGTGTGTGTGTGGGCGAGTGCACAAGTTCTTAACACAGCCTGATCTTTCCTCCTTGCTTCCTTCATAAACAGAGAGC